>NC_060906.1:17954663-18109663 GCF_014805685.1 Silurus meridionalis
TGTGTGTGTGTGTGTGTGTGTGTGTGTGTGTGTGTGTGTGTGTGTGTGTGTGTGTGTGTGTGAAATTAATCATTCCTTCAGAAAGATATAATAATGATTATCATTTCAACAAGTTAAGATGTTTATATGTAATTCATGCAGTAGTCAAAATTGTGGTTGGTACTATAGACTGATGTTCTGCAGTGGAAGCTCCAGATCATTGAATTACCTTGTGGTTCCTGTGTATAATTCTTCCTACAGCTCAATTCAACACAGTGTCATCTCATTATTAATTCCAGTGACCCCTTAGTGTGCTGAAATACTTGTATAATCCCAATTACTGTCATGTGTGAAATTTATTTTGAATAAAATTGTAGCTGTTCATCATACGTTTGAACTTTTTGTGGTAAAATGACCACAATCAGCTGTATACAATGTTACATATGGTTTTGTAGTGTTTTAATAAAACTGGTTTCATCAATTCCATATAGACCAGCCCATAAGATCTTACGTTATTTGAGCAGCAATGACGACTCATGAAAGGAATAATCCAGCATTTTACCTACAGCGTTATACAGCATTTTACATCTCTATGTACTACATCTGTAGCTTGTTCTGACACAGACGGGGAAATGAACCGAAAACATCATTGACACTAAACATCTTTATAATAGAAGTCTATGGGCAGTTGAAAAAATGTCATCATCAAATGTTAATGTAAACAGATTCTTTTAAATGTAACAATTAAATCTGAAAAATTGGTATTAGTTATGAAAACACTATTACCTAAATTCTTACTACTTAGTCACACATGTTATGTTACAGTGTGAGGGATGTAGTTCTGCTGAGTACCATCAAATATTTGTTTGTTCTATTCCTGGAGTACGTTACTTTTTTGTAACTTGTGTAAGATGTCACAGATTTTGTCCGGTTCATAAAGTCCACAGTGAGAAGTACATCTTCACACCTACTCAATAGATTTGCTAGTATTTAATTTGCACATTGTGCAAGAGCTTGTTTACACACTTTCACATTTTACCAACCACCTCTAGGTCTGGGTTTGTGGCCATAAATCGATTTTAGCCAGAAGAAAATGTTTTATGTACTGGTTGAATAAATTAGATGAATCTATGATTTTTACCACAGTACCACAAAAGCTATATGAATTGCAGCCTGTTTAAATCACCTGCTACAGTAATACACAACAGTTTTCTGAGTTTGGCACAAAACACAAGACATTTTTCTACATTATAATGTCTAAAACAAAAAAAAAACCCTGTACAAATCATTTTTATATAATGATCAAGGATTTTATTATCATAGTCTCTCTCATCAGTTTCATATCATTACAGAAAATTTTATTGTACAGAGTTTGTTCAGCAATGTGTCCTCTTTGCTCGGTAGGTTTTCTCCGCAGTGCTGGTCACGTAGATCTGTACAACACGGTTTGTGTTTGTTTTTTACTGTACAGGTTTGTGTAGTAGGTTAAAAAGGCTCTCAGCACTTAAATAAGCTGTTTTAATCAGCATGTTTATATATATATATATATATATATATATATATATATATATATATATATATATATATATATATATATATTCAAACAAAACATTATCCAGTGACTCCACCCCCTGGGGGTTAGGGGAGGAGCTTCACCAGGTCAGGTGACTAATAAGGAAGCTTCAGGGATCGGGCGGGCGGTTTTGTGTTCCCCCACACAAAACCCCCACTGCGTACATAAACAAGACTCACAAGAGAAACAACAAGCAAAGCTCTCGGTGAAGCCGTAATGGTGCTTACGGATGAGGAAAAAAACCAGAGTGTCACAGGAAATGCCACTCTCCACTCACCTCACATGATACTCGTGATTGAGCTATCAGATCCGTTTGATGTTTAGCCAAAAATGCAATTTACACAAGGCCCCATATTCGTCAATTAAATTTGCTGTAAGTCTCCATGACCTGTTAGCTACATTTGTCCTGTAGCTCCAGTAAATTAATAAAAAAAAGCAAAATTCAGACACCAGACACAACTTGGCAGATCATATACATTTTTGGGGTGAAGAGGACATTGTGTAAAAATGGATTTTTAGCCAAACCCTCGCTTTACGATGAGGAAATGATGTATATATATATTTTTTTTTTCCTGGCAGGCACCTACTGCTTTCTATTAAAATGCTACAGCTATATCGATAAGGTCTAGCATCGAACACACAAAGCAATCGCAATGAAAAGAACAGAGCTGTCTTAATATAATAATCATGAGAAGAATAATGATCATAATCAATAATAATAAGAGTAATAATTATAATAATATATTACAGAATAAATCTCTTTTTTTACTTAAAAGTTATTTTTTAAGGTTTTAAATACTAGGATCTTTTTTTAAATCATTTTTTTTAAATACGTATCTAGTAGTTTTTCGTGATCAAGATGTCGACTATACTTCAACGTTATCCAAATCAATAAAAACTAGCTGTGCCATTGCATATTACAGAGATAGTCGATGATATGTGGGCATGCACCGTGAACCACCGCTCGCTCGCAGCTCTATGCTCCCTCCATCCCTCTGTCCCTCGCTGATGACATCATAGCCGCCCTATGACCATGACGTCCACCACCTCGCCTTTGTGCAGCTCCACGTATTGCTCTGTTTTGGGAGGTAGCATGAGGAGACCGTTGGCACTGCGCATGCTCATGAGCCGACTGTTCACTTGGTTCCCTGCATATGAAATGAGGAGACACATGTATACAAGAGAGGACTAATAAAAATTGAGGAGTTTTGAGTTCACAACATGGATAAGCAAGGGCGGCTGATCTATCAAAAGGTAACAAAATTTACATTTTTTCAGATTATTTGGTGTTAACAAATGAGTGTTATTTAATTTTTTTGTGATATCAGAACTGCTTTGAGTTTTAAGAGTGGATAGTAAGTGCATTAACATTTGTTGGAAAAGTTCAAAATAGGATTATAATAAAATATTTCAGTTCTATTCCACCATATTGGGTTTGCCCACCTGTGCTCTGAGCCCATGGCAGCGGCTCCTGATGGTGCCATGTTAAAATACAACGGTGATACTCAGGACGTGGATCCAGCTTTACATCACAGGACAACTGCAAATACACAGCAAGAGACATTTCACCCACTTGCTTGTTTAATCTGGAACTTTAAACCCAGTTTAATTTACTTCAGCCAAGTTCGAAGTCTTCAACCATGTACATTAAACAATATCTAGCTTAATTAAATCTCTGTAAAATGGAAATAGTCACAAATCCTAGTATGATATTAAAACAGCTTCAAAACACATGAAGCACAAGCAAGCTCTTATTACGTTGGATTTTATTAAATATGGTCCCACTGTCTGACTCTTACTCTAGCTTTGATGATGGTGGGCCGTGGGTCCAGGATTCCCTGCATCTTCCTCAAGGCGGGTATGACGAAAAGATTACACGTGACCACGGCTGACACGGGATTCCCTGTAAAAAAACAAAGCAGTATGATTTTATTCATCAGTTCACAGCTAAGACAGCTAATCAGGGACACGTTTACAAAAATCTGAAAAACTACGAATTTTAACCCTTAACATTTAACTGAAATATGGATTATGATCAATGTGGATTATGATTTTATATATATAAGATATATAAACCACCTGATCATTTGTGCAAGTATTAAGCAAAATAATCTGAATGAGGAAATAAAAAAAAAACATGCTAAAATTAAGATCTAAAAAAACAAACATCAAAATTAAATAAATGACTATAGTTAGACAATAAAACAAGAGTTGAAAATAGAAAAAACAGAAAAAAACATTTATTTTAAGGCTAATATATACATACCAACAAACTCTCTCACCATCCCTACCTGGTAGAGCAAAAATTAGTTTTCGTGTACCGTCCATGTCCAAAGTAGCAAATGTTGTAGGGAGACTACACAGAAGAACATACACAAATAATAAGACTGCTGTTTTAAATTTTGCTTTCTAAGCATTGCCTTTTCACTCATCCACTCACCCAGGTTTCATAAAGACACGCCCAAAGTGAATCTGAGCGTGAAGGTCAATATCCAACACCTGCTTCAGGTAGTCCTGATGAAACAGGCCAATTAAAGGTGCACATTAATGATGATCGAAACAAATATTCCCATAAAACACCAGACAGACCCATATGGCAGGGCAGGAATCTCATACATTATTTATCACCAACTCTCACTGCTGCGAAAAGATTCATCTGCATCTGAAGTGAGTCAGGAGATGTCAGTATGGAGCTGTGTTAATATTAAAAGTGTGTCGTTTACAGCAGCCCTATGTTCCACAAGTATATTTCAACACGAAAAGACACAAGCCTACATGATAAAAAAACCCCCAAAAAAACAAATGAAAATACAAATAAATTGAAATGAAAAAACCAAATGCTGAAAGAGTTTTTCCAGAAGAAAAAATAAAAATAGTTTATGTTTTTTAATCAATTGCAAGCATGCTAACTAGTTAGCTGAAAAAGTTCCAGCAGGTTTGTTAAGGCTGGCTGATACTTGACCATAAAAATTAATAATTTATATAAAACAGCATTTCAACTGCTAGATTTTTCAATTATAAATTATGTAGCGTCCCAGTTGTTTGCTCCCCCATAATGCCCCAACAGAATCATCAGATAAAATACCAATAAACTAATAAAATGTTGAGACATTAAAGGTGTTTTTGAGCAAAGCGGTCTAAAAGGTGTAAAAGAAGGGTCGCAGTACAAACAGAGCAGAGACCGGGCCACTATTGGAACACAGCCCATTCCTAAATAAGTTCTCACCTTCTCACCCATGGACACGCCCCCTGAGGTGATGATGACATCTGCACGGCTGATGCCCTCGTTCAGGGCATTTAAGAGGTCGTCTGGGCTGTGGGAGGAAACGAGAAACCACACCAACTGTTACCATGGAAGTAAAACACCAAACCACTGCCAAGAAATCACAGTTGGACAGTTTTGTAACAGTCAATGTAGGCATCTGTTGTAGCCAAACCCATTACTGTGTCTGAAACCAGGACCATTTAGTATACATAACAAGGAGATTCAAAATCCATATAAATTCGCTATAAGCAGCAACAAGTGCTAATGAATGTTGATGTTAATTTCACTGGAGCTTTAAAAAAAAGGTTTACCTTGTAAACCTTTAAAATGATGGCATCTGAAAAGTTGTAACATGTAAAGTCTGTACATTTAAACCACCGAGCCATGAACCAGTACCGTGCAGTGGATCATCTGATACTGGGCTGCACAGAAAGACTTTTATTTTATTTCAATTTAATTGACTTTGCAATCTGGAGGGTATTTGTTTTGGAAAAAAAAACAGAGCAAATTTCCTGCACTCATTTCAGTGAAAAATATTTTCATTTTTTCTTTTTTTAAGCATCAATAAATTAAGCTCACACTGATTCTGCATTATGGTGAGATACTTTACATTTATTTAATTCAATGTGTATTTAAATTAATAAAACCCATAATATGTATAACAGTTATTTAATATGCATGTTAATGTGTAGTTAAAGTGTTGAAGTTATACGCATGACTGAATATGATTATGAAAACAGACTTGAAAAACACATGGCAACAAGACAACAGCCAAAGCAATCCTTAAATGAGGCTTCAGGACAGTGTGAAGTCACTTGAGCAGTAGGGGTCATGAAAAAACAATACAAATACTGTATTATAGTGTATTTTGCTTTTTGTAACTAAAAATAAGCGGTTTACTGAATACATTTGGTATTCCATAAAGACATGGTTTGCCAGGGTTGGTGTGGAAGAATTGCACAGAGCCTTGACCTCAACCCGACTGAAAACCGCTGGGATGATCTAGGACACTAACTGCACCTCACTAAAGCACTTGTGGCTAAATCATCAACTACCCACTGCCATGCTCCAACATCTGGTGGAAAGACTTCCCCCAAAGATTATATTGTGTAATAGCAGCAAGAATTGTGGTATAGTGTAAGATAAATGTGTAGAGGTTCTCACTTGTCTCCCACAATACCCAGGTTAATTGTGGGATAGCCGTGTTCCTGGATAGTGGCAAGCAGTGTGGAGCGATTGGAGTCACGGATCTTCCCTGGATGTAGATCGTCCTCGGGGTTCAGCAGCTAAGAAATGGTTAAAAAGCTATAGAGTCAAATACAGACAACCTTTATCAGTGCCAAATAATAGGAGATCTGATTAACAGTGTCCTGTTGCAATTTCCTAATGAATACAATTGTTTACAGGCATATTTTTATTGTTTACAAAAATGTTTAAATGTTGGTAAATGTTTGCAGAAGAAGTTAGTTCCTAACCGTTACCCTAACCCTAACCCTAACCCTGGTTCCTGTTACCATTTATGTTTTAACAGCTTCATTTACTCTGCTGCTTCTCTATTGTCTGTCAACTGATGTTTGTAAAACAAAAAAAAATTAAAAAGATGCTTGACATGTTATCAAGAAGTCAGAAAACGTGGTCACTTCATCCTTTAAGGTAATCCCAAGGCAGAAAAACATTACAAAGCACACACTCCAAAAATATTAAATAAAAGTCTGCTTTTTTTTTTTTACCAAAAACTATAAGATATCTTTGTTTAATAACCACACAATTAAAAATGTGTATATTATTAGCACTTGATTATTCAGACATTTTCACATACTGTATACACAGTGTGTTTATTGTATCTATCTGAGTTCCAACCTCATTTCCTGTGGACATTACGGCCACTACGGGGAACTTGTGCACTTCCACTTCTGTGACTCCTACTGTGGCGAGCAAGCCGATCTCTGATGGGCCCATGTGAGTGCCTTTGGCCAACACACACTCTCCACGCTTTATATCATGACCAATGGGCCTGAAACACACATGAGATAATAGGAATGAGATTACATCTTGCTCTTTCTCATTCTTCTCTTTATTTTCTGTATTTTTCAGATTCTCTCATTGCATTCCAGTGAGAATTAGCGCTGTGTGAATACAGCTGAACCATTAGAAAGCTTCTCTTTAAACAATTTTAGACCAGGATCAAATCTCAGTGAGTGCAAATTCATAATTCTATTTACCAAAACATGATGGACTTTCAAGAACAGTTCAACAATTTTGGTGGACCAGACTTGGGAGTTTGTTAAAAAATCTATATGTCTTGTTTTTTCCCCATTATTATTTATGTTTGTTCTTGTGCATGAACCACTGTTGTTATCATTTATATTATAATTCACCCTTCTATAGATATTTTCAACAGCTACTCCATAAACCTCTATCTATTGCCACTACTATAGCTATTGAAAATATCTATAGCAGGGTGGCAAATAAATAAATAAATAAAAACACTGGAAAATGCACACCTTTAAATCTAGATAGATACATATATTGACATTTAGATATATACAGATAGATAGACAGATAGACATAGATATAGATAGATAGATAAATAGACTTTTTTGCTGCTATTGCTGAAATTCCAGTGTTGTGAAATGCACATGCATAGAAAATGAATGTCTCGTATGAATATAGAGTAAATAGAACACACTGCTATCTTACTAGGCACTATGGATAATATGCGTGTTAGTTGGTCAGCAAGGTGATAGAATATCTTTTATTTGTCATATATACATTACAGCACAGTAAAATTTGTTTTTCGCATATACCAGCTGGGGTCAGAGCACAGGTTCAGCCATTAAACGGCGCACCTGGAGCACAAGAGCCCAAGAATGGCAGCTTGGCGATACTGCGGCTTGAAACCCCGACCTTCCAATCAGTAACCCAGCACCTTAACCACTGAGCTACCACCTCCCCCAGTAATGACGTTCAGTAAACAGCTGTGTAGTTTTGTTCTGCTACAAAAAAGACGGAATCCATCAGGCAAGAACAATTTAATTAAACAAAGCCAGCAAAATAAAAATGATCAAATGTGATGACACATAGGGCATTCTGAATGGAATGATTACTGGTTTTATTTCCTGTTTTAAATGACAGAAATATTACATAGGATACATCATCATTTGCTACGTCAAATTATTATTACAATGCATTCACACAGAAATGGACTCTCTCTCTCTCTCTCTCTCTCACACACACACACACACACACACATACACACACACACACACACACACACACACACACGCACACTCTACCTGATGTCCTGTCCTGGACGTGCTTGCACCAGAATACGCACTTCAAGTTCCTCTGTGCCCTGCATGCAGACAATAATAATAAATCATTCCAAGTTCAGTAAATCAGATGTTAAAAATAAATCTTTAGTTTTATAATTAATTATATTCAATTACTTAAAAAAAAAAAAAAAACAGTTCTTCATTGTTAATATCAAATGTTAGCTCTATTAATATTATACTAAATATAATATTAGCGTTATTACCATGTACCGTAATTTCCATACTATTAAGCGCACCCATATATAAGCCGCACCCACTGAATTTGACAAAGATTTTTATTTTGAACATAAATAAGCCGCACTGAAACTAATGAACACACAGTTTCACAAACAGTTGACAAAAGACAGTGTCTGTTACACGGTGTAACGTGTGAAATATGTAGCGGCATTTAGGGAATAGCCTGCCGCCGCATTTTTATTTTATTACGGCATTTTAATTTTATTACTGCATGTGTGCAAGACTGAGGAATATGTCCTTATTATTTTCTGATGCTAATTTCTAAGTTTCTTTGACTAGCCCGTAACACTGTTGCCAAGAAAAATAAAAAAGCAGGAGTTTTGGAAACCTGTCTGTGCTTATATGATTTCTGTTGCAACTGGAGTTAGCGAGCTCTCCCTTGACCCTGATACAAGCGTTACAACAGCTTGTATCTAAACAGTAGCCTACCAAGAAAGTCATTGTTCACTGTCTTCCTCCTTCCTTTCACAACTATTTCTCTCGGGAGTTTATCTTTTGGCATCGTCGTGTGTTTAAAAAAACGTTTTTTCTCCCGATGCCGTGCAGCTCAGAACACAGGTGAGGTGCGTTTTTTCGTTTCCGTTCGGAAATGTCATTGGTCTAATGTTATGTCGCTCAGTTTTTTGGCTTAAAGTTTGTGAAACCGGGAAAAACTCAGGAAAAATTCATAAACAAGCCGCTTCGTTGTTTAAGCCACGGAGTTCAAAACGTAAGTTCAAAAAGTAGCGGCTTATAGTCCGAAAAATACGGTACACATGATGTCCATACACCTTATTCTGAATACTGAGATCATTTGTTTGGTGAAAATGTTAGATAGATAGATATTAGTTACTACTACACTGTTATAAACCATTGACAAAAACATGCACATTTTAAACTCTTATAAGACAGTGTGTGTTTTTAGGAAAGTTCAGATTGTTATAGTACAACCACAATTACACTAAAATATTCCATTTTAAAAGAATTTACTGACTTATAGCATCCTGGCTTACTTATTAACATGAGAACTAAAGAACTGAAGGACAGTTTATTTGCGGCATGGGAGTTTCTTACAGCCTACAATTAGCTTGGGCTACAATGTTGAAAATATGGTCGCTATTTCAAACCATAATTTAAATATAAATCCATAATAAAATAAACTTTTGCCAAAAAGACCATCATGAACCTCATAGAGAAGTAATCACGCACTTACTTACCGTGGAGATTTAGGTAAAACTCTTTTGTTGTAAGAGCAGAGAAAATGGATTGAGCATTTTTCAGCTTTTGTTAATATTTTTAGAAGGTACTGTGCAAACTCACATCCTCAGATTCTCTCAGGAGCTCCGTGTCCTCCACCTGCACCACAGCATCGGCTCCACATGGGATAGGAGCTCCGGTCGTCACCCTCATCACCTGGCCTGGCATCACTGTATGTGTGGGCTGTGGGGAAAAGACACAAATGAGCACATGCCCACAGATATATTGTGTACATGTTAAAAAATAGTGCAGTGCAAAAAGTCATTGAATTGTATAATAATGTATAAAATAGAAAGGAGATTTAAATTGTTTAGGTCTAAAATAGAGCTTGATTATTGTGTATAATTTTATATTAAACTAATATATATATATATATATATATATATATATATATATATATATATATATATATATATATATATATATATATATATATATATGTGTGTGTGTATATTCACCTGCTCTCCCGCCTGAGACTCGCCGATGATGAAACGGTCACCAGGACCATCGGCCGCTGAAAAAGTAAAGATTAGAAACAGACAAAGTGAACTCAAGAATGATATATGAAACTTCAATAGTACTTTAAAAACAGTAAAAGAGAATGTTTTTCGAAAATGAATTTGGACGATAAATACACTGCATTATATCAAAACCTCAATCTGAGTTTTCTTACAAGACTCAAGAACAGTTGAAATACAAAAGGAGTGTGTAATGGCATACAATTTCCTTTTGATACAAGCAGACTTTAACCTACAGCTGGATTCATGTGACAAAGCGTGTCTGTAATTAGTGTTAGATGCTGGCCCTTCAGCTTCCCCCATCGAAACGACAAGGACATCATCCATTATGGAGCATTACATTTCATTACATCATTAAAGGCTTTATTAACAGATTTAAGAAATGGTTAAAAAATAAAGAGATTGAGGAGTGGTCTGTCTGACACTCTCAAAGAAAGAAACTGAATACTTCCATAATTGATCTCTACAATAAAACAGTGAGCTGTTTGTCATTCATTCCTTTGAGAGGCTTTTCCTGAGTCCACTCTTCAGTAGACATGTCTGATATGCAGAATATGGAGGTGTGACACATGGAGTGACACGTCACTTAAAATGGAGTGTTATAAAACAAGCTGAACACACTCATCAGGAGTCGAGTGTGACTGAGAACGAGAGGAAGGGAGATAGCAGCATGAAAAAGAGGAAAGCAAAGCGAAAAAGAAAGAGGAGGGGTGTTGATGAATCACTGTAATATCAATATAAAGGTAGCAAAATAAAATAAATATATATATATATTTCCTGCATTATGATTTCCTGGGAAGTGAAATGAGAAACAAAACGACTCTGCTGGGTCTTTTGGGGTGTTTAGGGTTAAAGTGGAGTTTAAAACAGAGGGAAACAGACAATGATGATGTTCCCAAAGTGTTTTGTTCCTCTTATATGTGTGTCTGGTCAATTTACTAAGAAGCTGCAAATCCCTGTATACTGAATTCAATATTTTAATTTAATTAAGTATCACGCTCTCTCACACACACACTCACTCACACACACAGACACCTTTATTCAGAGTCTATCTCACATACCTCGCACAGCATATCCATCCTTTACAGAGGCGGGAAAAGGAGGCAGGTTGTCTTTGGCATAAACATCCTGAGCCAGAACTCGGCCCATTCCATCTGATAGAGAAACACACACACACACACACACACACACACACACACACACACACATACACAAACATGCACAAAATTGATATACATATCTAGTGTTCAGAGCAACCTACTATTATCTCATTTATACAACTGAGCAATTAATGTTTAAGGGCCTTGCTACTAATCAATGACTTTCCTCTACAGAACTGATCTGCTTAGAGACAGATTAAATACTCTATTTTGCATCAATTTGCAGTAGATTAATGCAGACAAAAATAAAAATAAAAATAAAAATAAAAAATAAAACTGACTTGTCCAGCCATATGTGGATCTTCCCCAAACTATTACCAGAAAATTAAGACTTTTTAGGATGTCTTTGGATGCAGCAGCAATACATTTCAAATAGGAGACTAAAATCTAATCCAGCATGACAATGGCCAGCTCTCTAAAAATACGGGTTGAAGTGGAAGGTCATGAGTGGCCTGATTCAGAGCTCTGACCACAAACCCAATTAACACCTTTGCAATGAATTCAAAAGTAAACTGCACCCCAGGCCTCTTCACCCCCACATCAGTACCTGATTTTATTAACACCCTTGTGGCTGAATAAGCAGAAATCTCCACAATCACACTATAAGAATCTAATGAAACATCTTTCAAGAAGAGTGGAGGTTATTATAACAGCAAATGGAGACTAAATGTGGAATGTGAGGTTTAAAAAGCACATAAGAATCTTAAGGATAGGTTTTTATAAACCTTTGTCCATATAGTGTATAACTAGCAAAAACTACAGGGCACAGGGTAATTAAATAAAGATTCATGACGTGTTTAATCCTTCTCACAGATTTTTTTTTAATTAATGTATGTAGTGTACATACACTGACCAGGCTTAACTATATGGCCTTGATCCAGCATAACTTTATGACCACCTCCTATTTTTTTCTGTTGGTCCCCTTTAGCTGCCAAAACAGTTCTGACCCATCGAGCATTAACATCATTAACTTCTTCAGCAGTTTGAGCGACAGAAGCTTGTCTGTTGGATCGGACCACACGGACCAACCTTCGCTTTCCACGTGTATCAATGAGCTTGTCGCTGCTTCACCACTGTTCCATCCTTGGACCACTTTTGATAGATACTGACCACTGCAGACCAGGAACAGCCCACAAGAGCTGCAGTTTTGGAGATGCTCTGTCCCATCACAGTTTGGCTCTTGTCAAACTACTTACGCTTGCCCATTTTTCCTGCTTCTAACACATCTATACTGAGGAAAAAATGTTTACTTGCTGCCTAATAATATCCAACCAACTAACAGGTGCCATGATGAAGAGATCAGTGTTATTCACTTCACTGCTCATAATGTTATGCCTGGTCATGGTACATGGTACAAGTGGTATAAACTATTCTTACCAGCTTATACATGCTGATAGGAAGAGAATAGTTTCCAAATTATAGCTACTAATGAAACATCCCAGAAAGTAACACAACACAGACATTTAGAAAATCCAAAACAATTATTGATCAAATCTCCAAAGTTATAAGGAAGAGGGAAAATAATCTGGTACAAATGGTCTAATGTCTTGACAAGCCCAGACTGTGTTTTAGCAGCTGGTAGCTGTTTAGTCTGAGCTGAATTTGTCAGCGGGGTGGCATTGCTGTTGCTATGGCTACCACATGAGAGACGCAAGCAATTTTTCACCTGCTGTATGAAAAGCTATGATAATTGGGAAAATGATGACATATGATACAGGAAGCAGAAAGGAGGCAGATGGAGCAGTGAGAGATTTGTCCTTTGCAGTGTAAAAAAAGCCATAAAACTGGCAACGCATTGTAGGTAGATTATGTTTGAATTGACCAAACCACATCACTGAATCAGCACAAAGAAATTGACATAAGCTAAGAATGCTACTGCTCATTAATACAAAAAATGTATTGATTTTTGTAATCAGGAGGGAAAAAAAACCCAACGCAGAGAAAGAGTGATGTGGGCAGGAAGGATACACAGCAATTGCAGGAGCAAAAATCTACATAATGTAGATGAAGAATGAGAAAAAAAAAGAGAATAAAAGACATGGTATCGATATTTAAAAAGAAAAACAAGTAGGGTAGGTCTAAGTAAGAGACATAAATTGTTCTTAGGAAAGTGTTTGTGTGTGTGTGTGTGTGTGTGTGTGTGTGTGTGTGTGTGTGTGTGTGTAACAGAAAGCTTAAATATAGCTGAGGCTATGTCTCTTTTCTCTGCGGATGCGCGTATGTGTTCAGAGAATAAGCTTAGTGTGCAAGTAAAAAATATTTAATGGGTTACATTTAAAAATGTATCTACAAGACACTAAAAAAACAACTGCAAGAAGCATATGTGTAGTGGTCTGGGGAAACCTGTTAGATGTAGTGAGTGCAGAATGCTGGACAACAGCCAAAAAAAGAAGAGAGTTTTTTTCTCTAACATTGCCCTGGCTGACTGCCTGCAAAGATCATGTTGTGCAAGGAGACAGTTTATCAAATATAGTGGTAAAACAGATCTAAAACATTGATTGCTGAGTGTGCATTTCCTCACACTGCAAATATCAGGCTTTGATCAAGATAACTACAGGCCAGAGTAAAACAGACACACAGCAAAAAATAAATATTAGGGGTACTCCGAATAGTTGAGAATTTGATGCTTCGATAGGAGGAGCCTGATTCGACAACCAATCTCACAGTCGAATGTTGTAAAATGAGGAACAGCCCATTTTGGTTATATGGGGGTGCTCAATGTTTCATTTCACATAGAACTACTGGTTTTCTCAATAAATTAATATACAGCCCATTATGATAATACTAAAAATGTGAAAAGAAAAAAGCATTTAATAAATAATTATTTTGATCATCTGTGTTGCGTTGTCTTTAGAGCGTGCTAAATACCTACTTATTTTCTATCAAATAAATTGTATTGCTTTGAAACATGCCATGACTCCTTAATCTCTGGGATGTCGGAATTACATGCCAGACAGATCCACAGAGACCCTCACCCACCCACAGAGACCCTCACCCACCAGGATAAAACATTAACTGAATGTTCTTTACATGAAAGAAGGAGAATGTCTGCTTTACTGGAGCTAAACATACATTTAGAGTATGGTAAGGTTTAGAACATCAATTTTAGAAATGCTATACATCAAAAATATACATTTCTGCAAAGTTTTCTAAATTGCTCAAAAGGTTAAAACCAACTGACCTATAATCCTCTCGACACAGCTGAGGAACTGAGATACCAGTTCCGACATGTGTGTGTCAGTAGTGTGGCATGAGTGTATGCTGACCTCTGTAGTTGATAATCTCAGTACCCAGAACTGGTGTCATCTCCAGCACAGTGATAAAGGCTTTATCCATAGAGGTGAGAGGGAATGGGGACATACGGTGCCTCCGTGCCACCTTGGTGATGTCCACTGCACTATGACCTGCGCACACGTCATAACACATACATACAAATGTATGAAAGCACACACATCCATATCCGTACATCCATACATGGACACACAACAACATTGGAACTTTTACCTCAGGTGTGCTTATAAATAACATTAGCATTGTCTGTTGACCGAACTTGAAGTGAAAGTGTGATCTTCACATAGTAGGACAAGTCATCATTGTGAGCAATCATTGTTGATAACTTTTGAAATTTGGTGAAAATACGAAATTTTATGGAATGATCACCATATGCTTTAGCAAAATCAACTAATCTGTGTATATAAATATACACAGTTATACAATGCCCTCCACTAATTTTGCCATACTTCGTGGAAATAAACAAACAAGGCTGTAAAAAAATTTGCCTTGATTCTTTAACCTTTTGACCCTTTGTAAAAAATATAAAGAAAAATATTTTGCTTTTACAGATCGAAACAGCTCTGCAGAATCAAACAGCTGCAAACAATACATTCTTATCCGAAATAAAATGTACTTATAGCACAATTATTTGCACTCCTATAATTTCACCTGTGTAAAATATATTTAAAGGGCACCAATATTACTGGAGGGCCCTGTAAATACAAATCCACATCCACATCAAAATAAATACATACATACATACATTCATGCCTACATACATACATAGATACATACAAACATCCATTAATCCATACATACACAATATTTTGGCTTGAAGCTATTTAAGGAACAAGTAACAAATCAAGAAGCCCTATACATGAAAATTAATAATGAATTCTACTAGCGTTTTTTTAGCCACACTACAACTGCAATAGGAAAATATGCATTTAAGATTACTGCTGCAATTTGCTGTACTCCAAACTTGGAAAAGTGCAATGCAACAACCATTTAATTTGCACAAACCTGTTCCAAAAACATTGCTGTGGCACACAGAGTCAACAGTTTTCTTTTTTTAAATCATAAAACTCAAAATTCCTTATTATGAAAAGAACAATCATAGTGCTTAGTTACTTTCTATATTTAGACTTAAAATGTAATTGTATTAATTTGCTGCCCAGTTTTTCTAACAGGAAAAGACCATTGTGACAGATCTCCTTTAATCACACAGAAGAATTCAGTGTAGCTGTTATTAGTATGTATATTTTAGAGATATGGCTTTGTTCTACACAGCAATGAATTTCTATTTCAATAGTTCGGTTTAGATTATTTACTTAGAACTGTCCAACAGTGGATAAGCAGCATTACTTGTGAGTTGCAACTCTAAGTAACACAATTTTTTCTTGATTTTGAGAGGACAAAAAACAAAATGGCTAAAAAACACCTGTATATATATATATATATATATATATATATATATATATATATATATATATATATATATATATATACACCTTTTTTCACCAAGCTGCTTGGCACTTTCCCCGTAGCCCTTTCCAGCCTTGTGGAGGTGTACAATTTTGTCTCTTGTGTCTTTGGACAGCTCTTTGGTCTTGGCCATGATAGTAGTTGGATTCTTACTGATTGTATGGGGTGGACAGGTGTCTTTATGCAGCTAATGACCTCAAACAGGTGCATCTAATTTAGGATAATAAATGTAGTGGAGGTGGACATTTTAAAGGCAGACTAACAGGTCTTTGAGGGTCAGAATTCTAGCTGTTAGACAGGTGTTCAAATACTTATTTGCAGCTGTATCATACAAATAAATAGTTTAAAAATAATACATTGTGATTTCTGGATTTTTTTTTTTTTAAATATTTCTCTCACAGTGGACATGCACCTACGATGACAATTTCAGACCCCTCCATGATTTCTAAGTGGGAGAACTTGCAAAATAGCAGGGTGTTCAAATACTTATTTTCCTCACTATATATATATATATATATATATATATATATATATATATATATATATATATATATATATATACATACAGTATATTAGAAAGTAAATGTTTAAAATCAGCCCTAATCCTTTAGTTACACACTCAACTATTTATACACTAACCCCCCCCAACCCCCAACACACATACAGTTATGAGTGACTTACTCGCCCGTAAGATGTTTTCTTTGCTGCTGCATCTTGACTGCACCTGGAGAAAGACAGGGGAGAAAGAGAGAAAGCAGGAGGTAGATGCTGTTAGTTCGAAAACAGCATGTCATAGATGACAATACTCAGTAAGATGTTGGCTACACTGTGAAAAAAAAATGGAAATGTCATAATGTCATGTCACACCATGGAGCCGAATCGATGTCATCCAGGTTTGTGGCTTGGAAACGAAGATGGAGCCAAGATTTACTGCACAATGAAGCAATGAGCAAAAGGAAACATTTACATCTGACCGACAAGCAGCTAAGCCTCTATCTCACCTAGTGGTTCATTAGTTCCATTGGCATATTAGCATACGATACTAACACGCTTCAATCGAAAACAAGCTACCTTCTTCCCTCGATAACAACAAAATCCTCCTGAAACAGACAAACTATTTATGTAGAAAAATTTCACTTTTATCTTTATCTTTGAAGCATTACCATTGTTTGTTTCCTCCCTATTTTAGTCATAGTTTTTATATAATGAATATATACATGAGCATAGCAATAATTGACAAAGGAGGGTAGAAAGCTGCACTTCACAGCAGGAAAGATTTTCTCTGACTTGGATTATTAGGTTGATCAAGCAAAGCAGTGCATTTAGGGAAGCACTTTGAATTTAATAATCAAACTTCCCTTTAAGCTTGATTAATCGATTTTAGACTTTTGAGAATAAGAGACAAAACATTTCTGAATAAAGTGTGTAAACGTTTCAATATTCAGTTATTCACATGCATAGGGTCTGATCTTAGTTTCATCATCACCAGTCCATATACTACTTTTTAATCATAAATATTATTAATTATTTCATTAGTTACCAGTACTTTAATTTGAATTCGAATTTTGGCCCCTTCATGCACCTCTGATAACTGACTGCTAGATCTTCATTTATATATTGTTTGCTTTTGATACCTATTAACAATTATTTCTGTCATTTATATATCGTATCTAACATGTCCTGAAACATTGTATACACATTATCTATATCTCTTATTTTCTATAAAACTATATTTGTATTTTATTTTGGGTTCTGAACGAATTTTATGGAACCTTGTTTGATCAACATCAGGGTTCTTCCTCTTCCTTTGCTTTACCCTCTATGTGACCTAGAGCACTATCAAAATTGTTAAACCAAGAGCACCATTTTGATCCCAGAGCAGTGCAGCTACCCTGTCACAGCTGGCCTGGGTTAGATAAGGGAAAGAGTTACAGCATGTGCATGCAGTTCACCCTGCCACTTTGATCTAAACCCTTTCTGGAGATTAATACAAGGCACCAATTCTGTCAGACAGCCTGAAAAAAAACAAAGATGTGGAGAGATGGAGGGAGAGAGAGAGAGACAGGGAGGAAGGAGGAGTGGTGTGAGGCGGCTCTGGCAAAATACTGTGAAGAAAGAAGCGAGAGAGCAGACACGCTGTATTTACAGCAAGTGAAATAAGAGAAAGAGGTAGATGAGAGCAAGAGCAAGAGAGAGAGAGAGAGAGAGAGAGAGAGAAAGAAAGAGAGAGAGGTCAGAAAAAAGAAAAGACAGGGACTAGAAGAAGAGACCAGCACTACTGCAGCATTAACAAAAAAACAGCCTGTGAGTCCATGAAGTGACTGAAGGCAGGGTGAATGCAAGAAACAGCAAAAAAGGACGACACTAATGATAAGATTATTAATAATCATAATGAGTGAAATAAGCATAATGAGATAGACTCTGTTGTAAAATATAGTAGTATGTAAGTCGCATGGTTAATAAACACCAAAAGAAAAATTTGCATACTATCTACCGTGCCTTAAATGTTAGTTGATCAAGACATATCGGCAGAAGACGTTTTTGTTTTACACCAAATTTAAATGCTTGCCAGAATAACCATTGTAACAAGTCCATTTGTTTCAAGCAAGAACTTGAAGTGGCTTACTTGCCTAGAATATTAGCAGTAAGACATCACAGGTATCAAATTTATATTTGCAAGCAAGCTTGTGCTAAACACTTATTCATTCAGAAATGTGGTCATTTGAGACAAAAAAAACGGATTGATAATGGCCATTTTATTTTGTTCCATATATGTAAATGTGTAACATTTGAAGTACATAGAGATAATATAGTGGTCAGCAAAAGGCATCAGCTTTCCTCTTTGTAGAAATAAGCAGCAGCACAATGATTTCTTATTATCTTAGTTATCTTTACATGATGATGGAGCATTTTACACATACACATTTGGTTACTAAAAAAAAGTCAAATAAAAACAATAGCCAACAAGTAAGTGTTGTTGTGTGTATATTGGTGTGTGTATGCATAAGAAGGATGATGGATGAAGGGGTAAAAATTAGGAAACGCAACTGAACAGCATGATGTTGACACGCAAGGAGGAAGAGAGAGAATAGGTTTGTTTCCATCCACATGCTTGAGGAATTTGATGTAAAAACACATTAAAAACAAACAAACAAAAAAACAAAAACCCTTAAATATTTTACTCTTTGTATTGTGAGTGTTCTGTTGAAGAAGAGTAGTTACAAAACTACATCCTGCTCTCTTTACTGTGTCCCTGACACCAGCCATAAACAAACAGTAATGGATCGACTGGAACACATTAGGATGTGATAAATGGGAAACCCCTGGTCATGAATAAGGTTCCACTGACATATCAATGGCATCAGTGTTAACGATGCCAATAAAGCAGCTGTGCTATCTGTTTAAATGTTCTATAAGAGTACAGACATAGACATTTTATTTATAAATGGCTTGTTTTTGTTTGTTGTATTATTACTGTTTATTTGAGTCTTTAACTGCTTAAATATTGTATCATGGGATTATTTTAAAATCAGGCTCTAAAACATTTACCTTTCATCCTCCATACCAAGCATTCTGTTTTGATCACATTATCACTTATCCCTGTACACATTATAAAAGGAACTAATGAACTAGTTTAATTATAATCAACAAACAAACAAAACAAGTGGATGGAAACCTCACTAATGAAAGCGAGAGAGATGGATAGGAAAGACAGCAAGTGGGCATTGCATATGGCCTGGTGAGGGTTGGCGATAGTTACTCGAGAGCTGAAGGTCCTATGGCTCCTTCGATCATCTTTAAGCACCTCCAACCTACACTGGAGCTACAGTGGAGACAAAGTCATCAAGCATCAGTCCATCAGTCCCAAGCAACCAGGGCAAAGCAAGACACAACGCAAAGGTGAGGCAACTCAAAAGACAGAGCACAGCCAAAGAGTGCCAGGAAAAGAAAGAGAGAGGGAGAATGAGAGAGAGAGAGAGAGAGAGAGAGAGAGAGAGAGAGAGAGAGAGAGAAAGACAAAAAGAGACAGAGGAAGAAGGAATAAGTTAGGTAGTACTTCACCTTGAAGTGCATAGAAAAGAAAAAAATCCTCAGAAGCTTTTATCATCACTTGAAATTCAGATGATTTGTTTTCTCTACAGTTACAGGGGTTCAATTCATGCGCTAAGTAAGTAGAGAGTGATTTTGGAACGTCTTATCATAATGTTCTTGCATACTGATTTGGCAAAGATGCAACAGAAAGTCATAGTCTCTATTTGTTTGTATAGTTATTTAATTATTAATTCATTCTTATATACGTCATGGTTCCACTAGCTGCCTTATCTGAACATTACAGTGCGTATGTCACCAAAAAGTATACCATAGCTCATTATTTTATTTTATTCTTATCATTATGAATAGGTATTACTATAATAATGCTTATTTCATATTACACCAAATTCATTTTACACTAAATATTATTAGAGAACAAGCAATAGGACTGCTCCAGGGACTGAGTTACACTTCTGACTATAAAACATAGGTTTCTATGTTTGACTCATGGTTGGCTCACCATAACCTGGTGGATGGTGTGTACACAGTATTTCACCTCAATATCTTTCACAGAAAGTTCACAGAAAAGGGGGGTTTCCATTCAACTGACTGTTCAATTTTTGGTTCAATTTCAATTTCAATTTTTGGTTGTAATGCCATTTTGCATCTTTACTTATCATCATTTGGGTATCAATTGATATAGTTTTCTTGTTAGGAAGAATAAAGCAAATGACAATGAGAATTTTGATAATTTACTTAGTTTTGCTAAACAGTCCCAGAGGGAAAAACTGTGTACTGACCATCTCCAGTAAACACTTTATCCTAGCCAGTCTTCCCTGGGATCTAAAGCGGTTACTAAGCGGTTAAGGTGGGATTTCATACCTTGCAAACCAGGATGCCAGTACAATATTAGGCACTGCACACACACACACACACACACACACACACACACACACACACACACACACACACACACACACACACACACACACACACACAGAGTTGTGCACAACTAGGGGCAATTTATAATGGCCAATCCACCTGGGGAGGGAGGAAACCTGAGAACCCCAAGGTAACCCATACAAACATAGGGAAAAACAAGAAAAGTGTTAACTAATACTAAATATGATTTTTACGCAAACACTGTGTGATTCTCTTTAGCCAGTGTTTGCAAATACAGTTCCCAGAAAAGTAAACACTATGCCAAGAAAGTAAGAGAAAGAAAGAGAATGAGAGAGA
Source organism: Silurus meridionalis (assembly GCF_014805685.1). Lineage (NCBI taxonomy): Eukaryota > Metazoa > Chordata > Actinopteri > Siluriformes > Siluridae > Silurus > Silurus meridionalis. The sequence continues at coordinate 17,975,996 of NC_060906.1, forward strand.
GAGAGAGAGAGAGAGAGAGAGAGAGAGAGAGAGAGAGAGAGAGTGGGGAGATTTTGTAACTGCATGGGAAAGACGCTGTGACCCAATAGATCATTAAGAGGTTCAGCTAAAGCAGACATTTGCTTACATAAATTTTTTTCAATTTGACTATTTGACAAACAATTTTAAATATTAGACATTTTCAGAGCAATCAAAAAGAAAATAAAAGTTAAATGCTGATTTTCGCTGTTAACCCTTTAAAGTCACAATTATTGTGATAAAGAGCATAATCATATTAATAATGCCTTTCTTATAGAAAGATCCAATTCAAATCTGCCAAAAATGCAAATCCTAAACATTCACTCGTTTCATGCTTGAGTTAAAAAAAAGGATTAAAGGTATCTGGACTGTAATATAGAGTTTTTGCTGCTGTAGTGAAGGACTTGGAAGGGTTATTAACCACAATCCTGAGAGGTGTGCCATGCTTCATTTCACACATTATTTTTCAGTTAATTAACAGATTTGCAGTTAATTGATAAATCTGCAGGTAATTAACTGATTAGTAGATAATTAATAGGTGTTCATGTCTGACTGCAGTGATGGTATCTGTGTGTGTGTGTGTGTGTGTGTGTGGGGGGGGGTGTATCAGAGTAAAAAAGATCTATAACAGATATGAATATGGACTGAGAATTAAAAAGGCTGAGAAAAAAATGAAGGAAGCACAGAAAAGCTCCTGCCATCACACACACACACACACACACACACACACACACACACACACACACAAACACACACACACAGACAATTCTTGGCTATAGTATTTGCACAATTTAAATAAAATCAAGTGTACACATATAAACACACTATATAAATACACTCACAGACATATGCATACACTTGCATACACATGCACACAGAGCTTCATGAAATATTATTGGAACTATAGGTTATAATCTAATATAATTACATAAGTATAAGTAAAGCAGTAATTTTTTACTCTCTTACTTTTAAACACCTATGTAAACCCATATTCAGGGAAAAGTATGTATATTCCTAAACATTATAGAGGCTTATAGAGTTCAAGTGAAGTATTACTTTTTCTGAATAAACATGCAATACTTAAACACAACTTATTTACTGAATTATAATTCTAAATAGACAACTGCACTGCTGTTATTACTATAGTGAGCATTTAAAGACACCTAGCCAGTCATGAATATTTAAATTGTCATCACTGAGTGTTTCATATAAAGTAAAATGACAGTAATATTTACATAAGACACATCTATACTCATGTCAAGTAAGCTTTGTAAGCTACAAGTAGAGCTTACAAAGTTACCAAATATTTAGTAAACATTTGAGCTACATGATTCATGAACATCATAGAAATGTTCTAATGGCACTAAATATAGTTGATCAGCCAAGACGTCTTGATTTTTATACTGTGAGGCAACTAACAAGTTAAAATAGACAAAAATAGATAGATAGATAGACAGACAGACAGACAGACAGACAGACAGACAGACAGACAGACAGACAGACAGACAGACAGAGTCCCATCTTCCTGTGGTCTTCCTCCAAGTCCACACTGATCAAGTTCGTAACTACGATGCTACTCAACGGCAAGCATAATTAGTGTCTGTTGCTGCTTTCAACAGACGCAATCGCCGAAATTAGTCCTAGTCCTTTAAACTAGTCCTTTAATAGATGAAGTCAATGAGCATGATTTTATTCGTGATTTAAAGTGCTAGTGAGATAAATAATGATCGAAAAACAATTCAATAACTGCTTACAAGAATGGTCAGACACACAGACAGAAACTAGCAATTGTCCTAGCAATGGACCAAATACTGTGATCCGATTTGGCAGAAACATCTCGGGAAAGGAAACCTGTAAGACACTTGTCCAGATATCGTCTGTGTGTTTTATAACAGACATTATATCACAGAGAATCTTATACCATGACTTGGGCATCTGAGATATTTTTAGAAAGCATTTGTGTGACTTTTGGCCATAAGCTATTATGTAAAAGGTTTTAATGGACTGCACTTTCAAAAAGCATACCCAGGGTTAGTCTGAAGCAGTGTGACCTCAGGGTGCTTTTTGCTTTATAGAGGGTCCTTTTCAGCACCTTTTTAAGTAGAGAAATGGAATACACTATGGCTTTGTGAACTTCAAGAGGTCCACACAAATTAGGTCCACTATTTGGGGCAAATGAGAGTGTTTGAGACAGAGAGTAATAGATAAACAGACAGGGAGAAAGAGACAGCTAGTTGGCAGAAAGAAAACGAAAAGGTAAAATGTACTAACACATTTAAAAGAGAAATTTCACAACATTTTAACTTGTCTTTTGTAATGTAATACTTATACACACCGTATAGATATATAAAAAGAGAAAATTGTGTATTTTACTAATGACTGAGAGACTATGGCCAAACAATAGAAGGATAAAATTATCATATTACATGTGCTGCCTATAGGGGCTTATTATTCTTTCACTCATTCATTCATTTATTTATCTTTAGTACATGTTTTGTCCTGGTCATGGTCACATTGGATCCAAGGAACAGTGGGTGCCAAAACAAGAGAATCAACCCCATATGGTAAGCCAGTCCATCGCAGGACACCGTAGACACATGCCCACTCTCATTTACAACACACTCATTCAAACCTACAGGCAGGTATTTGCCATGAGGAGATCATGCAAAACTCCTCAGAGACATTAGCCTGAGCTCATGATTAAATCAGGGACGCTAAAGCAATATACTGCTATACACAGCTAATGATATGGCAAAGCTCCTTGCAGTGCCATCTTCACTGTTTCATGTTGTCTTTAATTAGCCGTCACAGCCATCAGCATGCTTCGCTATTAGCTGTGATAACTTGTCCGTGTTCAGCATTGCTGGCTGGTCTGTGATTATATGTGCATTTCTCTGTCTTTAAATGTGCTCAATGCACTGTGTTCAAGGGTGACGTCTGTTATAAACTGTAACTCTCTGTGTTAGTATCTCATTAGTGATGTTTTTGTGTGGCTGCTCTGTATTCTGTAATGTAATTTCAGTGCTAAGTGCCTCTGCATTTGCTGTTTTGTGTGTAGCATGATTCTCTGTGTGATATTTTGGTTAGCTGATTTCTGTTTTGTGGCTAAGTTAGCTAGTTCGTAAGATCACATCCATATATTCTCATTCTGTTCATCCTTCATAATCTGCATGCCTTATTACTTTTGTCAGTGTCTACTATTCTCATATCCGCTCACTCTTTTAGTTGATAACTGTTTCAACTGTTTTGTTGTTAGCTGTTTTAGTAGGGTAATAGCTCTGTGTATGATTTGCCTCTGGTGTGTGTGTGTGCGTGTGTGCTTGTGTGTGTGCTTATGGAGGGAGGAGAGTGTATCTCTTTACCTGGTCCAAGGTAGAGTACCTTGACTTGAGCGTGATGACCTCATCCAGATGGGCCCTGAACTCTCTCCGAGAGGCCTGGAGGAAGCCACAGGATAGTCACTCACCCCACACACTCACATATGCACATACACACATACACACACACACACACACACACACACATCTTTCATACGCATGCTGAACTAGACATGTACTAAAACACATACGCAAACTGTAACATACATGTACACAAGAACGCACACAAGCGCACACACACGTTAATTGAAAATAGAAACAGAATAATTTCAGCTGCACTAGGAGCCTTCAAACTGAAAAAATAAAATAAACGAAAAAGAAAAATGAACTAAAAACTAAAAATCAACTTTTGTTGTGTTTTAAAGAAGTCTGTAGTTTTTTAAGGTCTCAATACTAAAAATTAGAAGCACGTTCCTTTTTAATAAATCTTTTCAAAATGTCATAAAAAATTAAAGGTTGTAAACTGTGACACCAACTTTATTCTGTAACTACAGAAATTGTCCATCATCTGCACATTTGCCTTCTACATTCCTTTTATGGCCACTGTTGAACATTCTCCTTGATCCCCAGTTTTTCCTTGCATGTTCACAGCAGCATGTCTGTAACTATTTTTAAATATATTTTAAAACTACATTTTATATATATATATATGTATCAATAAATGTGTGTAACTTGGACATTTGAATTTTCTAGATTAATAAAAAAAGTGAACATTTTGTTTAGATCTACAGTATATTTGTGATATAAGCTACAATTGAAAGAATTGCTAGCATTTTCTATAAAATCTAAGTGCATGATGGATACTATGTGCTAGTTTTAATATAATAGCAAATGATCTATTTTCTTTTTTAATAAAAATGATTAGATGAATCAGTATTTGGTAGTGCACAAAAGCCTTTTTGTCTCTAATGTATACTTTTTAAAAACATTTCAGACAAGAAGTCCTCACCCAAATTCATCAAAATTAAAATTAAAATCTTATGTTTGACTGATAAGTCAAACTGCTGTAGCACTCCAGTGAATGATGGGACGTTTTAAATCCACACCAACAGGAATTACACACCAACATCCAAGCTGCACAGGCAGAAGTGTGGTTAAGATGCAGTTAAATTTACCTTGCTAATGCTAATATATTCATAGTTTTGCTGTCAATACATCATAACAGCCATAAGTTTATTTATAGTTCTGTCCAATCAGAGTATATATTCTGTACTCTTTTCTGCCATAGGCATTGGATCACTTAAAGCCTTATTTTGCATATTTATAGATTACATAATGCACAATAAATCCTATAATTGAGGTGTTTCAGGTTAGATTCCATAAATAAAAAAATCCAGAAATCCAGACATACAAATGCAAAGAAGACAATAGACAAAAATAAATTCAAATTAATAAAATTTAAAGATGGATAAAATCTATCATGTCCAAAATAATAGAATACTATTCAACCAAAAGAGTAGCAAGGGCATCTGCAAGACCCTTTAGAAAACTTGAAAACTAGATTTAGAAAAGATAAAAATACAGTTAAAATGACATATTTCTTAGCACATATCATGCACCACGAGACATAAATTATATATATATATATATATATATATATATATATATATATATATATATATATATATATATATATATATATATAAAACAATAAAATCAGCACATGGAGTAACAGTACTACTGAGTGACATATCATAAATGATAGTGACACAAGAAAAAGCATGTCAAATGATACTATATTCAGTAAAATGATACTGAATATAGGGCTGAAACAACTGAACATAACAAGATTGAGTGTACCTTAAAGAAAAAAAGCAAGATGAAATGACCAGATGGGGGGTGCCAGAAGGATACAGGTTTCAGCAGTACAATAAACAAATAGTAATAGAAGAAGGGGCTGGAGACAATTAACCTGAATTGTTTATTTAAAACGTAACAGATGGAAAAACTGGTCACATGATAGACAAAGGAAGTGACACAACTGGGTCAATTGGTGTACCTGAAGGAGAAACTGGTGACAAAAAGGGATGTAACTAAACTAAGATTAGGTAGAGAGATGTGAAAGAAAGAAGTGAAGGTGACACAGCAGGAAAGAGGGAAGAGCTAGTGATACTGCAGGACAGAGGGGCACATTTAAAGAAAGGGCCAATTAGAACCAGACACATAGATAGTACAGATGGAGGACAGGACAGAACAGAGGAGTATAATAGATGGGAGTATACCTGACATTTGGACTGAGGGGGTGATAAAAGGAATTTCTTGTGACAGCAGGATATAAGGGTGTACCTGACAGGTGACAAAGCCAGATGTGACAACAGGATGGGGGGTGAAACAAGAAGGAAGGGCTGGTGACATGAGATGACAGAGAGGTAGAGAAGACCTGTTGACAAAACAGAACAGTGGTGTAGAAGTAAGAAGTAAGACCTAGATGAACGAGTGTAACAGAAGAAAAAGATGATGATGGTAGAAAGTAGGTGCATAACAGAGGAAAGAACTGATGACAGTAGGAAGTGGATGTTTCACAGAAGAAAGGGATGATGACAGCAAAAAGTAGATGTGTAACAGAAGGAAGGACTAGTGACACAACCTTATAGAGGTAAATATAATGAGAGTGATATTGACACAGCAGGAAGCAGAGGTGTAACACAAGGAGTGTCTTGTGACAGAGCAGTGCCATGACAATAATGGAGGAATACAACTACTAGACAGATGAATAAATCAGCTGGGCAGAGGGTTAAAAACTGCAATACGGGGGCTGAAACAGGCATGCGTCGGATCATGCAGGGGTACCTCAGCAATGCTTAGGGTGGAGGAGGAGGAAGGGAGCCTCGCCTGAGTGGAAGGAAGGAGGGGGGGAGGGAAGGGAGAAAGAAGAGAAGCAATTAATCAGAGCAGCCAGCTAAGCCAAGACTCAGACAGACAGTGTCCCCTGCAGGCCTGATGGACTACCGACTGTACACAAGCCAAAGCAAAGTGAAGCAAAACACTTTTAAACACATTCAAAGGAGGAACAACATATAAAAAAGTTCACAGTATAGGATATCTAGGATATTACAGGATATCTGCACATCTCTGCCATCACAGTTGTCAATATCTGCCTGCATCTTCAACATGAATAGTAAATGCAACAGATTACTGAAGCTATAACATGAGTACAACAAGTGATGTATGTGTATATATATATATATATATATATATATATATATATATATATATATATATATATATATATATATATAAATAATATTATAATATCTATTTTATTATTATTTTTTTTATTATTTAGACAATGCTTATTTAAAATACAATAGTCTGCACAATTATATACCTAAAAACATGAATTAATGCTTTTTGCCAGACTAAATAAATGAGTGTAGACAACATTTTCTTTGGACAACGAATAAATGAATAATAATAAAAAAAGATAAATAAAAGAAAAAAGCTGTTAAAAAAAAGTGCTTTTGTTTCTGCTGAACGGAGATTGCAGATCATAAATAACGAACGCATACCTCACTGTTTAAATACAGAATTATATATTACATTTTAACTTCACACTTTTTGTCTCTACCTAACTAAATGTATCTAATGTTTAACATTGCTCTCGTCTATGCTTTAAGTCGAATTGGTAAAACATCATCAGTAATATCATTCAGAAACACAAACAGGCAAAAATAAAGTGCCAGTGTTGGAAAAAGTTTAACATGCAAAACACTTTATTTGTTATTTTGTACAGTTCCTTTGAATCAATAGAAATGTCAATAACCTCAAATAAAAATTAAATAAAATGTGAAAGGGCCTGTTTTTCTAAAATCCACTGTTTTCTCAGTGAACACTCATATGCTCGTTGTTGGGCTGTGAGTGAGTGAGTGAATGAGAGAGAACCGTGTAGATCGCTCGTACTGGGCTTTGAGCTCATTTATTTTCTGTGCCCTTACTTCTTACTGCTGAGGGTAAGTTTCTTTAAAGTGTCTATGCTTAGTTTCGTAATGATGTTTAATGTTTCCACTTTTGATAACCGCAACATCCTCCGAGCAAATGAGTCACACAGGCCTCGTACAGCTCGATGCAGAAAGAATAAATGCGTATTTTTCCACCCATATATCTAAAAAATCTCGTTTTCAGCATCAACTTTCCTTATTTTTGAGTATTGTATTGCTCATTCACTGAAAGTTTCATCTGTTTGCGCATCACTCTCTGCTGTCTTCATTGCACACACAACTGTACGTCTGTTCGTAGCACCAGTGAGCATCGTAACTGTAGTAGCGACCCATGGCACCATACGACCCAGACGGCTCTACTGAGCTGACCTTGATGTGTCTAATTTAAATGTGATTTTATTAGAAAATACTGTTTTGCATATATTTATTTCATTATGTGAAAAGGCTTCGCGGTCCGGCTGGATGCATCTTGCGGTCCGGATTCGGACCTGAGTCCGCCAGTTGGCGACCCATGCAATAGAGCATAATGTTAACAGTATACTGTAGTATAGTTACTACAGTTTTTAGTAGTTCAATAATACCATAAAAATAACTTGCAATCCTTGCACTTAATTACCCACTGTTAGTAGTTAGTAAGCACACAAACACATTTAGACACTAGCACACAAAGGAGATAAATATAAACTATTTGACTTCAGACTATCAGATTTTAATAGTTGGATTGCATAATACCTTTAAAATTCATAACTAGCAAGAACTGTAAAAATTGAACTGGTTATATAATATTTATTTATTGTATAAAATGCTCTTTTTAAGATTATAGTGTGTCGTACAGTGACAGAAACCTTGAGAGCAACGTTTTTTTTAAATGCTGAGGTAAATGAGCGATTATTTTGACTTGTACTTTGGTTTGTACTAATCTTAAGAGCATATAACTAAAGAGTCAAGCTTCATATGTGATTAATTGATTTGAGGTAGAGAGACATTGTGTAGGTTTTAAATCAAAACATCAAACTATTAATCTATCACTTTACATTAGATCTAGGCCTCGGCAAGCTTATTCCCTGTATTAATAAATGAATGATGAATGAATGAAGGAATGGTCATTTGTCAATGTTGGCTGAGCATCAGTGCTATAAAAATCAAACAATGAAACATGGAACTTAACATTTCTCTCAATGGAGTGAATTAGGTCAGTCTTAATATAAGGCTGTGAAAGATTAAAGACAGTCATGTTTTTCTATGATTCAGAATGTTCCAAAAATGACCATTGCAGAATTGTATTTCAGGATTTATTGGCACTCTCAGTGGTTTTATGGCCGGCTGATTTATAGCACAGAAAGAGTAGTAAAGCATGCTCCATTCCAAGAAGCTGTTTCTGCCTCTCTATGCTTTAATACAGATGACTTAACATGCCCTTTTCCTCTGCCATTTTCATCAGCAAACACAAAGCAGTCACCTCCATATTACAGAAAAAAAGACTTTATTACAGGAGAAATTACTTCATCATAAATCTAAATCATCTAAATAAAATTAATGTCTATTCTCAAATATATGGCAAAAATATTAGAAATATTATTCTAAAATAAATGCAAAAAGCTGTAATTTCTGGGCATTTTAAACTGCACTTATTTCTACTATATCCTACTATCTAGTGACATGAGGTATAAACCCATTCATCAGCATAAAAAAAAGCTTTTAAGAAAACATTAACCAGAATAAACTGGCTATTTAATAATTTGCCAAAATCTTTCAAAAGGATACTTAAAAAAAAAAAAAAAAAACTTCTTAAAACGAAGCTGCAAAGAAGAAAACCTTGCTGACACAGTCACCTGAAATACAGCTAGAGTTCATTATTAGAATTAGAAGCATCGTTAGAATTGGACTCATGTGGTGAAGTCAACTTTTTTTATCCTGGCGATAAGCACCGTCAGCAAGTTAGAGGAAAAATCCATATAAGAAAAAGCATCTTATACCCACTCTATAATATGCTGGTGAATCTTTTATAGTTTGGGCTGTTTTGTAGCCAGAGGGCAGGAGAATCTTGTGATGATTCATAAATGTATAAATTTAGCAACATGTACCACAATATTTTAACCAAAACCTGCCTCTAATTAAACTTTAGCTAAGACAACCCCCCCCAAACCTTATGTGTGTATGTAAAAACATTCGAAAAGAAAATGTGATGAGAACACAAAATCAGTTCTTTGTAAAGGCCATTTTGAGCCCTACTAAATCCCGTTGCCTAAACTGAAGATGGCTGCTCACAGCAAACAAACAAACACATGGTACTTGGTATTAGGTATGACACACACACACACACACACACACACACACACACACACACACACACACACACACACAGACACACAAATCTGTATTACTTAAATGGGGTCTAACAAATGTAAACTATTTAATTACAATTTTCCATTTATTTAATTGTATTTAATCAATTTAATTTGTGTCAACCTAATTGATTACTCAATTCATTCAATATAATCAAAAAGTGTATTGCATTAATTTGATTTATTCTTTTTTCAATATAATTGTATATATTGTTTAATCAAGCGAGCATTTTATTTAAAATTGTTTAAAAAATTTAAACTTTGATGTTCACAAATGTTAAAAAATAATAAACGGCATTAATAAAAACTACAATTTTATGTTTGGCATTTCTTTCCCCCTAACTGTACCGAAATGAAACCGGACTGTGACGTACCGAACCATGAATTTTGTGTACCCTCACACCCCTAGAAACTACTGATTGGGAATGATTTATTGTTAATGTAGTTTCATAGAAAATAAATACAATTGCAGTATTTGCCATGATACTTCTTTATTACTCTATTAATGGGCAAGTATATTATTTTATAGCATTCTGTGCTTTAAAAACCTGTCTTCTGGTCTATCTGAATATTCTGGTCTTAGGTTAGCATGGACTGCCTTAAGAGCTTTATTCTCAGTCAGTACCTTAACACCACAGTTACATCAATACTCACACTGGGGAACGTTATTTAATTGCTGTTTTTAGACTCAGTTTATGCATATGATTAAGTTTTGTGCTTCCTTCACAGATTATGCAGTTTACCTACTGAACATGTAATTCACACCTCTGAGGTTGCCAGATATTTCTTGAGTAGAGGTATTCAGGAGGAATTTTTCACTAGCATCTAGCCATCTCTCAAGCAATAGCATTTAACCCCCAAAAACTTGGGAATTAAAACTGAGGTGAATCTTAGAAGCAGATTATGATTTCTTTCATGTCAAATTTAATGCAGTGTCAGGAAAAAAAAACAAGAGGGTGTATAATACATAAAAAAATCAAACAAATACTATGACATGCTAATCAGAATATGCCAGGCAATTACATTTAATTTAGTATTGGTATTACAGCATGAATATTTAGTGGTAGTAATGGTTAAATCTAATAAATCCAAAACATTTTAAATAAAAAAGTATTTTCAATCAAACCATAAAAAAAATTAAAAAAAAAAAGTGTATAATAAATTAATTTAGCAAATTATGACTCATTTTGGGGGAAAAGCAAACATTGGCAGTAATGTATAAAATAAATCCAAAGCTTGGAAGGAATTAATATTTATAACTCTCACAAAAATAAACATTTTCAAGCAGAACACTGCTTATTATGTCCATCAAAAAGAAACAATAGAGGCATTAAGATTCATAGACTAAATAATGGTACCAGGATATCAATACCAACTTAAAGCCTTAACGTTAGTGATACAGAGAGTGTAAAACACCTGGATTAAAGAAGGCTAATCTGGGGTAAAAGGCTGACGGCTATGTCTGACCTACAAGCAAAAATGACTCATGCATAATAATAACATCAGTCTCATTACAGTCGTTGCTGTTATAGATATTACACTCATATCCAGTTATTGTACAGGTCACAGTATGGACTAATACAACAATTATAATTGTTGAATTATCCAATAATTCTGTGCAGAAGTCCTAAATAGTTGTTACAAAGTACAGCTCAAAAGATGGATATATGGAAAATAATATTTGTATTTAATTTTTAAATTTTTTAATTTATATATACATCTGCATTAAAGTTCATAAAAAGCAACAAAATGAAAACAGACATTATAATCTCAAGAACAAAATGTAAAAATATACATTCCATTCCTTGACTTTCGTTTAAAGATTTTCTGACCATTCTAAACCCATTAACCAGAAATGAACCATAAATGAGTAGGATGTTTGTCACCCGGATCTGTAACAAATGCTTCAGAGCTTTTACACCACGAACACACTGACTGTGGAGCTGTCTCAAGCAATCACACACAAGCTGTTCAGCTGGAACCATCTCAAAAATTTGCTATCTTCTTCCACTAAAATGAAACACTGATCACTCATTTACTGCACCAAATGTCACTCCCAGATATTTGAAACAGCTCAGGCCACACTCACATTACCTTGAAAGTTTCAAAGAAATTGCTGCAGAGATTTTCTCTGGAAATGCTTATCAAACTTCAGCAACTCATAGCTTAATGATACAGGACCCAGCAAAGTATTGCAATGGGCCAAAACTTGAGCATGTGAAAAATGACTGTAGCAGAACTACTGCTCAGACTGTGTACAGAACTCTTGAGTGTAGTTTATTGCAGAAAGCTGATTGGTTTAAAAAAAAAAAAAAGAGCATGAATCAGGATATTAAAAATGAACAGAGAACTGTGTTTTTTTGTTTCAAGCTCTGGCAATAATTAAAAGTGTTAATGAGAAATTGCAATGGAGGACTTTCATAAAATGGTGAAAGCGCTTCATAAATTTATGTTCAGTATCCCTGATGTAGAGCCTCATCTAGTGGAAGTCCTTATACAGTAGTGTTCGAATACATTTGGTGTAAACGAGAAGCGTTAAACTGATGAAATTTCCGTCTGACCAATCACATTAAGGCGTTCTAATTTTATAAGAACTGCCAAAGCATTTTAGTTATCAGGTTTTGAATAATTCAATTATTAAATTGTAATATTATTATTATTATTATTGTATTAATGCTGAGTGCAAAAATATGTGCACCTGAAGTCACAAGATAAAATTGTCAGATAGTTAAGAATGATATGATTATGATTAAAAAAAGGCTTATAACTACGTTTTCCATTTGGGTTGTAATCTGTGTTATGATTTTTGCCACAGAAATGTATATTGTACTGTATGTTTATGAAGACATACAACACTTTAGAGAAATTGTTGAATTGAGATCCATTCTTTTAGTCAGTACCTGGAAATCAAAAGAATGCACATTTTTACATTTAACTGCAATTGAGGCTGTTGAGGTGCAACACTGCAGATTTGTACATAATCAGATTGGCTGAATTCGTACTTCTTTGTGCTCTGTCTGGAGTTAAACATTAAGTATAATTTTCAAGTTGAGGATTACTTTAGAGACACTGAACAAAAAAAGCACCACATAATACAAAAAAATCAGCTAGGGTTCCTTCTGGAAGAATGCATAAGGACATGAATCTGAGAAAATCACATATAGAGAGAAAAAGAATGAGGAAAAAATAGAAATGCTATAATCTGCCTTTACATAACACCCTATCCACCCTCTGCAGAAACCAAGTGGCAGCATGACATGCCTGCGCATACACACACGCACTCACGCGTGCGCACAGAAAATAGCATACAGGCATGCACGCGTATAGAAGGAAAAGACAACTAATATATTGCAGATTTTAATAGAAGAAAAAACACCAAACACACACAAAAACAATCCCAGTGCGGGGAAAACTAATGAACTTACCATCTTCTACACACGCAGAATGAGCTCAGTCACACACATACACTCGGTGTTTTGGACAATCTGATAGAGTGTGCGAGAGGAGGAGAGAGCTGAGGGAGGAGAGAGGAGGAGAGTAGGAGCACAAGAATGGATAAACATTGGACAGAGGCAGAGAAAGAGGGAGGAGGGAAGAGAGAGAGGGAGTCTCCCTTCCTCCTCTCCCCCTCCCTCTCTCTTTAATCTTCATCCATTCTTGTGCTTCCATCTATTTCTCCCTCTTACTCCGTCACACTCCATCCAGGCGAGTGAGCAAATAAATGATAGTAAGAAATACAATGCAGTTAGAGAGTGGAAGGGAAAGGGAGAGGTGGAATGTACATTAAAACAATAAGAGTACACACACACACACACACACACACACACACACACACACACACACTGCTTACTCAACCACACAGCTCCCTGAGAAAGTACACATTAGAGTTGTGACTGCATGCCTGCTAGCACTTCATAGACACACACACACACACACACACACACACACACACACACACACACACACACACATATTCATCTTTGTGCACTGCCAAGACAGAATCTGAATACTGGCATAGTTTTAGGACTTTGGAGATGGATGATAAGAGGAATGGAATGATGGACTAAGAATGGACATAAAAATAGATGGCTGGACAGATGATTGAGTAGACAAAAGAATAAATGGAGGGGTGGCTTGAAGAACTAATGCCTGGAAAGGTGGATATTTGGCTAGATTGATGGGTGAATAGATGTATTCTTATATAAGCCAAAGATGAATAGAAAAACAGAACCTTATACATTTGCTAATCCGCCATTCATCAAAAAATGCACAGTCTGTAAAAAACAGTTACAGGTAGGTAAGAAGCTTGTGATTCTTGTGGATGATGAAATAGTCCCATGCTTAACTCAAGTGTGGAAATATAGACTTTCTCTGCTCTTCACAAAACAGCTTTTTTAATTAAAATTTGTGTAGATTAATGGTCATATGAGAATTAAATGTAAAGTCGGCCATGGATTTACAAAAATCCACACAAAATTTTTTTTTATAAGACATCAGTTTCATAGTGTCCTCTGTTTTATCAAAAACCATACTGTAACAGATGTAAGACAAATAATTCAACAAATAGAAAAATTACAATAAACAGTGACACCAGGACGGTTTCTCTTTATAAAGTCAGAGTCTCTATTTCTCTCACTCTGTGTGTGTTTGTGTATATATGTGTGTGTGTGTGTGTGTGTGTGTGTGTGTGTGTGTGTGTGTGTGTGTGTGTGTATTCTCTGCACTGAAGTTAAGAATTCCTTTTCTATTAATGATAGAGCACTGTAAAGGAAAAACTACATCTTTACACACACACACACACACACACACACACACACACACACACACACACACACACACCCCTACAGTCTGTTTCTCTCGCTCTTTCTGTATAATGTATATCAAACACTATCTGTACAAAATTAAACACCTGACCATCACACTCAAATGGGATTCTTCCTTATACTGTTGCCACAAATTTGTAATCACACAACTGTACAAGATGACACACAGAGCAATGATCTCATCTCAATACCTCTGGGACAAACCTAAAAAATGTCAGTACACCAGACCTCCTCACCCAATCTGTACCTGACCTCATTAATATGTGTGTGTGTGTGTGTGTGTGTGTGTGTGTGTGTGTGTGTGTGTGTGTGTGTGTGATAGTCCGGTGTACACAAACATTTTGCCTATTAATGTAAAACCAAAATTGTGTCGTTGCAATTCAGACAGCAGACAAATCCACAGATCGATACACATAAAAGGTGAAGTTTGTGTAAAACAGAGTCATGGATCGGGTTACACAATATTCCTTAGTTTTAAGCCCATTATCTTGCTGGATTTCCAGCACTGCTGTCTAAGCGTTTGATATAACCGCAATATGTCATGCTGAGGTTATTTCTGGATTGTAATTACACTGAAGCACAATGATGCCGTTTAAGGTCAATAGTAAATACAGAAATATGACACTGTCAATGAAAAGGTACATATGAAGGGCACAAGCAGATACAACATCCAAAATAAGAGACATTGCTTATCCTGTTAATGGGAGTATGATGCACTACATTACACACTGAAAAAAAAAGTCACCTTTTGAACAAAGGAAAAAATAATTTATTCTTTATTTTTTGTGCAGTCATGTTTTCTTTAAAAAAAAAAAAAGAAAATTAAGATTTAAAGTGCAATTGACTTATGATTTCAGACTTTTAGATAAACACTGCTTATTTCTTTTATTCATTATCATTCTATGTAATTAATCAATTAAAATCATACACGTTTTCACTAAGTACTTTAATGTGTCAGAAATCCTGGTGATTTGACTCACATCAAACGATTTTATTTAAGGATGAAGCATTTTCCTTTTGAAGATTTTTTTTACAAGCCATGTTTTTTAACACAGCACACTGCGACAAAAATAAGGAAAAAGAATGATTCTTTCAGCAATTCAAACATAAAACAAAAACCCAAACTGTTTCTTCCAGTATGGGGTGTAAGAAATATATCTGCAGCAATATGGCTATAGAGAAGATGTGAAAGATAGGAATTGATTGTGTGAAAAATGAATAGATAGAAAAATATCATAAGTGAAAGAAGAAGGCACATTCGTATCTACAGACATATTTCTACTGCAGGAACCTGTCTACTGAACTTTTAGTATATGGCAGGGATAAAATGCATGATACAATTGAATAATGAAAGACAATGTTTTAAACTTATACATTAATGATAATAATCAACACATTATCAACAGAAAAAAGCACTTATTATGAATATAGTTTTTTATGTGTAGCCATAGACGCACTATCGACTTGTCCTTTTTTATATTTAAAATATTTTTAGAACTCACCATTTTTTTAAATAATATATTCACAGTGTGTCTGATAATATGACTAGTCCTAAAATGGATCATTAGAAGTTATTAGTTATTTATAGTTTTGGTATATTCATATATATGCATATATGCCTATACATTTACACTCATATTTATGTATATTTACAATATTACATTTCTTACAGTTGAACCAAGCCACTATTTAGAAGTCATAATGATAATTCATAATGGACAATAAATGGACAATAAATGTAACTTTAAAGAAATAATAACTATGTATAAAAGTTAACTCTTTAATGCTTTCACTATTTTTATGCAGATTTTAGAATTTGTGTCTGTTCCATTCAGGATTTAAATGTAGATTTAATTACACCAAAAAACTACTAATATTTATTAAAAAAAGAAATAAATAACCATCATTCAGGCTTAAGTCGCTGAAATGTCACTGCAATTTTGCTGAATGCTGAAATGATGAATGTCATGCAGCTCTGCATGACTCTTCCTGGCAACCCACGCTACATCAGTCCTCGCAGACATAACACACAGGTTGGTAACTGCTCCGTGAAAACACACACAATCTCATATCTGTGCTCTGTAATAGACTGTACTCATCACAAAATCCACGTGTCCAACTCTAAAATGTAAAACAATGCTGAACATTATAGAAATACACAAGCAGGTCATAAACAGTGTTTTTTAATATTGGACTTAATCACACTTATGCATAGGATGATTAAGATAGAACTGTGTCATTATATAGTCTTCATGACAGATATGATGTAGATTCTCTAACAAACAAGTAAGCTTAAAGATGTTAATTAACATTAACCTTTCCTCGTTGCCCCTTGTATATTTGTAGCTATTCTTCCTTTTATGAAATCCTTTCAATCATTTGACAGAAGCTTTTACCCAAAGCAAATAATAGGCAGATGAAGGTTAATGGCTTTGCTCAGAGATGAAACAGTGCTCCCAAGTGGCACAACATAAAAATGTTTTCCGTTTATTTGGGGATTTGGAAATGGAATCCTGATGATCAATCAAATGTCTGTGCCCAAAGTCAAAGAGAGCAAATCTGAACATGCTCATATGGTGCTAGGGAAGGTATACTCTTTCTCCCCTGTCAATTACAGCAACACTGGCCAATCATTGGTGTCTTTGAGCTTGTGTATGTGAAAGAGGGCAGACTTTTTCTGAGTGGTCTTTAAACACCGACTCACACAGATGTGGTTGTCTGGCTTCACGTGCCTTGGAGGAAACACGTGTTCCTTATGCCTTGAACCTTCACCCTCCCCAGCTGGTAGCTGTCATTTGCTGGCAGAGGGCTGGCTTGTTGGCTACCAACAAATTAGGAAGAAAATGGTGACAGGAAATAAATGCAAAAAAGTGTGTTGCAGCTTGGCAGTGCCATGATTCGCCATTCTGCTAATGATGACTTTTAGATGCAGCGGCCTTATTCTGGGATTTTTTGACACTACCAGAACTTTGTCCTAAGCTGTCTGTGGTCATGGGACTGATGAGCACGTCATATTACATTTAAGACCGCTGTCCTTACTCACTAACAAATAATTCAACAGCAAAAATTGGATAGAAAACCGTATATAGAGTAAAATGAAATAACTCTTTAACACACGTTGCTTTTAGTCTGGCATATACAAAACAATACATAAAACATGCCTAAGGTTTTTTTTTTTGGCAAAAAAGACAAGAAATATCACTTCTGCACCCCCTATTGGTGTAATGTATAGTTCAGAGTTTCCTCAAACAAAGCTAAAGTTCTTTGAATTCCTTGTTTGCAATAATGCCTACAATTTGCACATAGACCCCCTCCTCAAGTTTAGAAACAGTCAATAATGTGACTCAATAGGTTTTTATTCACTGTTTAATATTAAATTCATATGTGTACAATATTTCTCAAGTTGCAGTAGTGTGTATTATTGTCTCACCACCTCCATATTATGTTGTTCACACTTAATTATACATTATTATTATAATGCACAATATCTTTATGTGCTTTCATATAATTTCAGTTGTTGGTGATTTATTGCAAACAAAAGCAGCAGTTTTAAGGAAATAATTTTTGCTAAAAGAATGGTGTGAGACACTATTTTTGGCAATTGTAGTGAATGAGCTCCCTGATGGCAGTGTGAAATCACTGTTTCTATCATTATATGATCATTTTTAAAGGAACAAATCTCTTCAGCATTATTGTATGATATTTTTCATATTGGTTGATTGACAAGGATACTATATATTTGCCATTTTTATATTTTATATTTGACATTTTTATTTTCAATATTATGTTCCGCATTTACACGTGCTGGTTACAAAGGCAGAAATCTGAAGATTTTGTACAGAATGTGCAAAAAACAATTAAGCCATTTAAGTGGTCGATACTGACACAGAACATTAACAGGGATGTGAATAATAATGAATAATAACATTTGAGAGTTTTTAATCATTATTTCCTCCTTTTAGTTTTCAGAAAGGACTTGTCCTCTTGTCCACGCCCTCCATTTCCCTGCTTCTGAGATTCTCAGATTAGTGTAAAATAACATAGTAAAATAAGTGCTTAGTGTACTCAATTTCACTCTATATGGGATTGGTAAAGTCTGACACCCTTGACATCTTTATGTAAATTGTCAAAATTTACTGTTTTGTATCCAGTAAAATGTGGAGAAAAGTCTGAACTGCTCTCAACCTTGGTTGCTCTTATATACATATATACACACAATTTCATGAAGTAAAGTGTGTAAGCCGGGTGTGTGAGCAGGGTGTGTGAGCAGTTGCTAGTAGCTGCAAAGCAGACAGCAAGTGGACAGGATGTGATGAGAACAGAAAGCAGAAAGCGAGTGTGGACAGGAAGTGGCAAGTAAATGTCAGTCATGGCTCTTACCTTGGGTGTTGGGCAGGAGGCAGTAGAGAGGCGAGAGGTGGCTTGAGCTCGAGGAGACTCAGATGGCGTGGTGCTAAGAGATGCCGTATCTCGAGGGAGGACCTGAACACCTCGTGAGATGATAGAGTCTGGAATCTAACACACATGTACACACAGAGTTTTATTTATTTATTTATTTTTATATATTTGCATATTAATTAACTTTCTATTCATCTCATTATCTCATTTATGCAAACTATAAAACCCAAATGGAAAAAAAATTATAAAAAATCAATTGAAAACATACTGATATATATGTTTATGTATGTATATGTATATGTATATGATGACATTGAAAAAAAGTCTCTATACATTCACGACCAACAATATACACCCTTCTCAATATCGAGAACATGTGTTCATTCGATAGGAACCGGCAGAGAATATGGTAATATATTATCTTCGCAGGTGCATTTTACGCAAGTTTTAGCTTGCTTGTTGTAATTTTACATTAGTCAACAGTTGCTAGAAAACTGAGCAATCAAGTTTGACTTCTTGTTTTCAGTGTGTCTTGTCTAAGTTTCCGTAATTAAAAACAATTACGATGTCCAACACACTCACACAAGTATTTTAAACTAGAAACAATACCGAACAGAGGTGGGATGAATTTTTATTGGCTGAGCATACCTGTCAATCTGTGGAAGGCGTGACAGTAAAATGAGGACGTGGATGTGTCTGTTCACAGCGACAGTGGCATAGACATACACGCACACACAAATGAAAAAATAACACACATGCAGTAATACATAATGAGGATGAATTAATTTCATGAGATGGTTCAAGCAAGTGGGGTCATATAAAGCAAGGAACAGAGGTCAAAGAATTTTATAAAAAAAAAATTTGTTTGGTATTAATGGTATTAATAACTAGATACGATAAATATTAATAAAAAATGGTTTATATTATGCCAGTTACACAACACACTTCTAATAAAAAGTTGTACATTTCTTAATCTGATGTTTGGCTGCCTAAAACAAGTGCAAATAATGAAATTTCTTTGCTAAATATGATTATTTTATATCTTAGTGCTATATACTATTTTTAATAATTGAGCATGTTAATACAGTGTAAAATAAAATTCAGAAAGAAAGAAAGTGAGTATTTCTCACATGAGTGAAGAAATGAATTAAATGGTAGATATGATCATATTAGTTAGATGGTTCTGATGATATGAACAATATTATTGTTTTAACTATGCCCATATACCTTGGCAGCGATAGATGCGGCAGTGATGTGGGAGGAGGAGCTGTCCTCAGCCGAGGCCACGCCGCTGTCCTTCTTCTCCTCCTCTTCCTCCTCACACTGCACTCCTTTGTCTTCAGTCTGGCGGTGGGCGGGGCTCGAGGAAGGAGGCGGGGACAGTGGGGGCGGGGGTGAGGGCAGATCCTCCAACTCATTAGCTGCTTCTTTCACCTTGACCACAGCCTCACGCAGCAGGTCTATGGCGTGAGGAAGAGCAGGAAGGATGAACTGAAAACACTCCTGTAGGGGAAAGTGTAGGAGAAAAAAATATTGAAGATTAGAACACCCAGTAAGATTAGAGGAAAGGAAAAGGTAGTAGAAAATAGTAGAAAAGGGGAAGTAAAAGATTGACGTATGGTTTCCCAACATTTCTGGCTGGCCGTGCTAAATTATTTTCTGAACAGTGATAAAAAGTGAGTTAAAAAATGTCTCTAGGTTACGTATGTAACCCTAGTTCCCCGAGGGAACGAGACGCTGCGTCGCAATGCTTTGGGAATGCCTCGTGTTGTCCACGCTTTGAAACACGTGTGAAATCCGGCCAATAGGCAAGTCGTGATGTCATCGGCGGGCGACAACGCGCAAACCAGGAGCTACAAAATGGCTGAGCGATGGTAGCAACATTAGCTTCTGACAAAGAGAAGGTAAGCGCCACAGGGATGCAGGAAGTGTGGCTCAGGAACGCAGCATCTCGTTCCCTCGGGGAACTAGGGTTACATACATAACCTAGAGACATTTCCCATTCGGGAGGTTCGAGCTGCGTCGTAACGCTTTGGGAACGAGAGTCCAATCACGCCACACTGACCAGACCCTGCCTAGTGTGTGAGAGCTTCACAACCAGTATGTAGGACAGAGGAGCCCGGCGTGGCTCTAAGGTTGAGGTCGTAAAACCTGATAAATATCAGCGGGGTGGACCAGCCCGCAGCGTCGCAGATGTTCTGAAGTGGGACTCCAGCGGACCAGGCCGTAGAGGCCGCAACAATCCAAATGGAGCAAGCCTTGACCCCGAACGGGGCGGGGAAACAAGAGGACTCGTAAGATGATGAGATCGCATCCACAATCCACCTACTGAGAGTCTGCTTATTTGCAGGAAAACTTTTCCTGTAAGGGCCATAGCAGAGAAACAGTTGCACCGATGGACTCATCCTGTGAAGATAAGTGTCCAGTTCTGGGGGTTTTGCTTCTCCTGGTCAGGGGCTAGGAAGGGAGGAGGGCAGAATGCCTGCAGCACAACAGGTTGTGTGGGAGCCGTAGGCACCTTAGTTACGTACCCAGGTTTTGGGTAGAGGAAATCACTGGTCATGCCAGGGGCAAACTCCAGGAGAGACAGGGCCACGTAAGGAGCCTATAGGTCCCTGACCCTCTTCAGGGAGGAAATTGTCAGGAGGAAAGCGGTCTTTATAGACAGGTACCTAAGGTACACTTCGGCCAAGGGCTCGAAGGGGGGTTTAGATAGAGCCGCCAGCACAATGGCCAAGTCCCACACAGGCACTCTGGGTCGCATCCCCGGCCTCAGCCTCCGGGAGGAAACATGTCACAAGAGGGTGTCTACCCAGCGACTGCCCTTCAGGTTGGGTAATGTAAGCCGCAATAGCAGACACGTAAACCTTCAGGGTTGAAGGGGCCAACCGTGTGGCAAACTGTTCCTGCAAAAACTCCAGAACTGAACCAACCAAGCAGTTAACTGGGTCCAACTGGTGGTGCTTACACCATGTGGTGAACAGATAACACCTAGCGGCATACAACCCCCTCCTTTATGCAGGTGAGAACGACATCTCGATGCTGGGCTGCCTGAAGCTCTGATCGAGCTAATATCAACCAGTCATCGATATAGTTCAGAATGTGAATGCCCCAAAACCGCAGTGGGGTCAGCGCCGCATTCATGCACTTTGTGAAGGTGCCCTGCAGCCGTCGGTGCCTCCTGAAAGGTGGCGGGTCTCCTCCATCCGCAGCGACCTTCGGGGCTGAAGTGGAGGGAGACACCCACTGGAGGGAGGCCGTGCCCTGAAGCACATCTTGTGTTTAGAGCTAATGGCCTGGCCTCCTGGTGGTGCTGCGGAGGGACGGGCACCGTTCATGTAAGCCGTCAGGACTTACACACCACGGCCCGTTTGTTCGAAGAGAGGACGAGCCCTTAAGTCGCCCAGCTCCTTCTTGGGCCTAGAGCAATCTCTTTCTGGGCTTAGCAGTGCCTGGACGTACCCATTGTGTGAAGGCCTACACACAGCCTGACAGAATCTTACTCACAAAGCGCTTACCTAAACAAGCAGACGCTAATGTTGCTACCATCGCTTAGCCATTTTGTAGTTCTTGGTTTGCGTGACGTCGCCGGCCGATGACGTCACGACTTGCCTATTGGCCAGATTTCATGATTTAGAGTGTGGACAACGCAAGTCGTTCCCAAAGCATTGCGACGCAGCTCGAACTTCCAGAATGGGGAACTAAAGAATCTTTGATTAGTAGCTGTTATTAGCAGAAGTTCTGCTTTATTTTCTTTCATCAATAAAACAATTTATTTTAATGCAGTTTAATAAATCTACACCGTCAGGTACAAAACATAAAAAAAAAACTGAAATCTTACACATAAACTGCATCCATACTGATGGAACCTATGAATAACGTATAATAAGAAATCAAGAGCAGCTGGAGTTCATTCTCTCATTGGTCAGGAACTTGCCTAAATCGTTTTGTTTCCCACCCAAATGCTATGTAGCATATATAATTTATCGATTAACTATGGATTTTGTGCTCATCGAGGAAAATGAGACTTGACATTTATCAGCCCTACTTCACTGTTCTGTTGATCAAGTAGCTTAACTAAATTATGAGCTGCTTCAATGAAATAGTAGCAACACTACCATCTCATTGCTGGTATACCACCAGGCTGTTGAGTGACTCACTCCGAATGGACAAAAGGCTTTGATTAATTTAGTGCCAGCTGTAATTTCATTGACAGTTTTATATTAATGCACTTGTTTCGTACAAAAGAATTATTCATTTCTATAAGGGGTATCAGGTATGTCCAAGAATTAACGGGTTTTCTGCCATTAAGGACAGAGGAATTTGTGCTCCCTGGTTTCTCTACAACATGACAAACTTATTTTGTCTTATTAACTTAAAAAACTATAACTGCTACTCATATAGTGTAATATTAAAAAAACATTTAATGCAACTATAAATGGTTAAACATACATCATTTATTAATGGTCATCCCACAGCAATAAATGTAATGTAATTATAAATGGTTAAAAAGTGTGTAATTCATAAATAAATGAAAAAAACACATTTGAATCTATAGAAAATTGATTTGCTATATTAGTTATCAAAGACATGAAGTTTTAGAATAGAGACCCGAGGCTATATTTTGGCACAATAATCTCTTGTATGGCAAGTTTATATGTTATCTTACAATGTTGTATATGTATGTGTGTTATTTGCCAACTTCATGTATGAACGAGAGAGAGGGAGAGAGATATAATGTGGGGTCGGGAGTCAAAGCTGCCATCCTCAGCTGGGTATAGCATGGAAAAGCTCAGCTTCAGAGAGGATCAGAGAGATCAGAGGGGGTAAAAGCTCAGATCTGTGGGTCAAACGCCCCACACAGAGCTTATTTCTTCAACACTATATGACACACCACACACAATGAGAAATTAATCACATCAGAACAAATCCGTAGCTGCTATGTCTATTTTATATTTTCCATATAAAGGTGGAGATTGTCCACTCTTAATTCCCAGCAGCAAACCTGCTACAATCTTCCTGTGGAGGGCGACAGTGAGCAGGGAGTTTTGTGTGGGTTGGTTTCATGCTTGAATTCTCAGCCACATTATATGCAGAATACTGAATATTGAATTCTAACTGCTTGTACAGATGAGCTTTATACTAAATTCTGCTTGGCTAGGATATTCTGATACATAATACTGATTGGTGGTGCAGGACAATGTTATATTAAATATTGATTGGCTGTACAGGACATTACTATACTGCATACCAATTGGTTCAGTAGGATCATACAGACAGGGACAGTGCAGGACAGTGCTATGTTGAATACTGATTGGTTGTAAAGAACAATACCGAATACTGATTGGTCGTGCAGTTTGAACACGCCATGTGAGTTACATATCTGATTGCCTGCTCCAACCCACATGAGAAAAGCCTGCCTTTAAGGCACTTTTTCCTGTATCGTACTGCGCACCCTATTTTTCACATTTTTTTACTCTGTTCACTTAATGTGGACATAAGACACAATATGTACTACAATAGTACATTTTAGGGTTCAGGATTAAACAAGGACCTTAAACCTTTTTTTGTTTTCGGTTGCTATATTATGGTTATTAACACTGATCCATAAGCCTGGTTTACTAAAAAAGCTAAAACATGCAAAGAAATATCTGTGCCTGTACTGTGAGCATTAAAAGGTCATCTTTTCCTGGTGTGGGATAATAGTGTACAGAACACCAGGTAGTTGTGTAGGACAATGCTATACAGAATACTGACTGGTTGTGCAGGAGAGTAATATATTGAATACTGATTAGTTGTTGTAGAACGTTGCTGTCCTGAATACTGATTGGTTGTGTGAAGTAGCAGAATTCTGAATAATAATTAGTTGTGTAGAACAACTTAGCTGTAAATGATCTTGCCTAGACTCATACATTTAAAACAAACAAACAAACAAACAAACAAACAAACATGCAAGTGATTCTGTTTCCTGTGTGTATTGTTGACAAACAGGAAACTCAGACAAATTCCCACACAGCATGCCAGAATGTTCCAGAAGAGAAGATCCTGCATTCCTAGACAATCAGGGTGCAGAATGAAGTCAGTGAAATCAATAACATGGAAAAGTCATTAAGTCCTGCCAAACCTGATCTCTCACACTCCATTGGGTTTCATCCCATGTAGGGTCTAAAAAAAAGTCAGAGTGTATAGTCCTTACACTTGTAACTTTAATTGCTCCAGGGACTGAAGGTAATATGGCAGCAGATGGGTGGAGGTACTGTAACCGATTCATGAAGAAAAAAAGATTATATTAATGATGAAACTTGATCTGTAAGCTGAAACAGATGGGGAAGAAGATGGCAAGAAAAAAAGAGAGAGATAGAGAAAAGAAAGGACAGTTAAGATGATTGAGAAGCAGAGGAAGCCCAACTTCCACATTCTCTCACACACAGAGATTCACACTTACACACAAACACACCCCTTACCTGTGATCCTTTCTTACTCCCAGGAAGGTTGATGATAAGTGTTTTTCCACGGATGCCACACACCGGTCTGCAAAAAACAAGATTTGAAAGTAAAAATGCCACTCAAAATTACAGACTACAAAATTCTAATTATCCAACAAAACACACAAACATTTGCATGTCCATGTTCTGCTCTGAAATTATGCATCTCTATGGACCTGGTTATGAGATACAACACACCTGTACGCAGCTACATAAGAGATACTACACCAGTACACCTTAAGGAAGGACATCTAGGAAATACAAGTATTGTACATCTGGTCCTGAAGACATGTACTGTACATGCATGGACAATGGATACCACAGACTTGGACTTGGAAGTAGAAAGAAGCACTGGTTTTATGTTTAATACTCACCTGGAGAGCATTCCAAGTGGAGTCACATTCAGAGACCCCATTAACATCGCCAGGGACATTCCTGGAGCCTCTCGCTCTATCACCTCTTTAGTGGCCTGGTGAGATGAAGAAAGACAGAATCATAATTCTGTAAAATATAACTATTATTATTATGTGGCTTGTGTTACTAACAACCATACTGTAGCTGTTCGTGTATTATTTGCTGAAATTAGACAATCATAAAGAAAGATACTATTTATCACCAACAATATACTTTTTAGTGAGGAAAAAACTATTTAGCTTTGCTAATAAATCTATTTGAAATAGTTTTTAATCAGTCGAAAAACACAACAGTGGCATGACAGAAAGCCTGAAGGAGGTTCTCTATTAAGCTACACTTTTTAGAGTCAGACATGTCCGAGAGCATAGTGGAATCTATAAAACACCACAGAAGTGTCCAAATATTCCAAATATACTCTAGCAGGTATAGCATACATACAATGCATTTAGCTTTTTTTGTAGCATACTATTTTGCGACCCAACTACATTAGCATGCTATATTAATTAAACATTAGTAAACAAAAAAACAGTTAAACAATAAAACAGCCTAAATAAATTAACACAAATGTCACCGTTACTTGCTCAGGTTGTAGGTCTGCTTTAAAGTAAGGTCTGCTTTATAGAAAACAAGCCTTAATCAATCTATTAGAAATTCATTTTGACCTGACTCTCCTTTCAATCACCATTGGAAATGTAAGAAACAGAAATGAAATCTTCACAGAATCACAGTGCATTAAACAACATACATGAAAACACTCCAAAACTTCTTGTTGTGTTTAGTGAATCTTATGTACTTTGTATAAAAACCCTGTAGCTCTGCCATGTAACATAGTAATTTTAAATTCCAAAATGATAACAATATATATCAGTTTGCAGAAACAACACCTGTATAAAATTCTGACGTAAGTGCATAAGGGCGCTAATTCTAGTTTAAAATTATTTACAGCCCAAAATATAGCTAACTAATATTTAGTCAGACTTTTTGGGGTTTGTTACATTCCAGAAATAACAGGGAGAAAATAGCCGGACACAAACTTGAGACACCTGAAATGGGTTCCATTGAGCGGCATTTTATATTAATGACTATGATTTTCCGATTGTACTTTCTTTTGATGAATTTTATGAATGAAATTAAGAATAACATATCCAATGACAGGTTAATGTTTTAAAAATGAAAAAAAAAAATGTGTCTACCTCTTACTGTGCCTGAAACTTTTGGGTTAGTTTCAAGCGTAGCTTGTGTGATTGTAAGTTGTATTTGAGGTAGAAATTTTGCTGAAATCTGGAAATCATGCTTCGGCAAGAAGCTGTGGGAGTCCAGTCCCAAAGCACACACCTAGTCTGAAGAATTTTTTGCAAAATTATACTCATAAAATTAAGGACAAAAGAAAAGAACAGAAAACAAAGGAAAAACAAAAACACATACTAAAAAACCTACGGCATACCTTAAATAATGTTGGTATCTGTATTTATATTAATTCAGGATGCATTGGCTACTGAGTCCCAATATTGGGGAATGCACATTGTTGAGGCTTCTGTTTAGTTGGAAAAGAGGCCTAAATGCACTCAAAGCACTTTATGGCACCTGGCATGAGCGTTACAGGGTGTTAGTGATGAAGGCACATAAGTGGCCACTACATGATGACCTGAAGTCACAGAGATGTCCGCAAAGAAATCAGTTGGCTGGTGGGCACACACTTTTAACACATACGTAAGGATATTATTAGGGCCAGAGTTATATGTTGGTTCCCCTTCAACATGGTTGTACTTATGTCTGTTGTAGTGACAGTCAACATCTGTAACTGAGGAGATCCTTACTGCTACTTTTACCATTTTGTTAAATCTCTCAGAGGGATGTGTAATTGGTGCACACAGGGCGATTCTTCCTTTTGTAATTAGTGATAGCTTGAATTTCATGACACATGCATTATGAGTCATTGTTAGTGAAACAATGTTATATCCTCTGTGTAGGAGGATTTGGCTCTCTTGATGCTATGGGTTCGGTTGGTCATTGCTGCCCTGAGTGCCTTTCTGTCACTCCGCTAACACACACAATCCAATATTAACATTTAGATAAATCTAGTCAACTTCCAGGCAGGAGCTTTGTGCTGTGCTCCTATGTTACACCAAAGACTCATGAGGTCAACACTTCAACCCCAAGCTGCTTGTAACACTCTAGAATACAGCTAACTTTAGGCATGTGCTACCTATTATCTGTATTTTTCCTTCTCTAACAGACCTCCTGAAGGTTGTGGTTGTGAGCTGATGAGCTGATCTGAAGTGCAGAGTGTAAGATACATGTTCATGTATCAGTAACAGAAAGTAGGCTTAGCACTCTGTAGAGTATGTTTTTTGTCCGTGAGCTGAATGACACTTCAAAGAAAGGAAGCATGAGGGAACAAATCAAAGGGGAAGTAATGAGGAAGGCAGTGAGCTCAGGAGAGAGAGGCGAAGAGTGAAAGACAAAGATTGAGGTGGAGAGAAGATGGTGGAAGGTAAGAAGAATACATAAAAACATCCTCATAATTAATAACTTAGCAGTCCATCGCAGGGCGTCACAGACACACAACTTTTAGAGGAAATCTAGTGCAGCAAATCCGCCTACCAGCATGCATTTTTTTGGATAGTAAAAGGAAATGGGAGAACCTGGAGGAAACCCAATAGGCAGTATGTGGATCAAACCTGGCAACCTACTGTGGCGATTTTGACAAAACTTTGACAACCTTTTTTTTTTGTTGCCTAAATTCACAAATAAAGCAGCATGACCATGCTATGCATACACTGTTAAAACAACAAAAAAATACAAAAAAGCAAACCAGTAACTATGGTTTAATTTATCCTCCATTCAGTCATCCAGAGAAATAGTTGCATTTAACATGATACTGCAAATGTAGTTAGATAAAGTACAGAATGTCTCAAATGTTTGGCTAAATATGGCAGAATTCATCTACAGGACATGTTCCATTATGGTTTGAATAATAAAGGTGCCTCCAGTAATGCACCTATCAAAAACCAGTGCACTCCAAAGCCATTTAATTGTGTTTCATTCTAGGTGTTAGATGTTATCTTCCTGCTACATTCAATATAAAACCTACTGTACTATTTGTAAGCAACAGGATTTAGTTTGGAATATTTAAGAATAAGATCTTACCTCTGGTGTGACATCACGAGGGGCAAAGCCAGTGCCTCCAGTGGTCAGGATGAGGTTAAGCTCTTTCTCATCGCACCAGTCCACAAGTGTCTCCTGAGGAAAGTAAAAATCCCATCAGCCCCAGAAAAAACACATTACACATTTTTTTTCTAGAATACAACCCACTCATGCACAGTAAAACTTTAATGTATTAATTAGCAATGTGAGACATACTATTACAGTTCTGTTTAAAATGTACAAAACTGTGTATATCCCCTAGCTATTGATATTCCATATTCCCTTAGCTAATAAGAAAACTTCTTATTTTTATGTACATTTGGTTCTGCAGCACAGACAAAAATGTGGGGCTCATCATTTACATGGTGTTAGCAAAAAGATAAGAAAACATTCATACATACATACATACATACATACATGCATACATACATACATACATATATACATACATTCACATACATACATACATATGTACCAACATATTTACATACACACAAATAAACAGTCTATTTGGCTGGAAGGTGTTGCGGGTAAACTTACCAATTGTAACCATAATAATAGTTACATACAGAGTAAAGCAGCTATTGAACATTGCTTAATTACCCTACTGAGCTAAGTATTTGATATGGTGTTTTACTCAGCTTATATGGTGAACATGGCGATTTTAATAAATGAGCTAGGGTAAAACATGAAATTGAAGAACTAGAGAGGATACTGTTAAAATGAAAAATGTAACAAAAATCCCAAAAGGAATTAACCCTCGACAGCTTCACAATTAAAAGATATGTAACACAGAATATAACTTAATTTGCATAGTGGTGGTTATTTTCGTTGCATTAAAATCACGTAAAACACACCTAGTCTCACGGATTATCCCTTACATGCACACATACTCACCTTAATCTCATCGATTTCATCAGGAACTATTTTATAGGCTGAAATAGTTCCACCCAACCTGCAATTAAGCAAATAAATATTTAAATTAATAAATTTACAACAAGTGGTCAGGAACAGCAACACCATAATTATAGTTTATAGCTATTTTAACACCTGAACTTTATATTAGAGTTCCTGGAAAATTCACAAACTATCAAACAGAAGTGAAACTATTGTGAAGTATAATCTAAAAAAAAAAAAGCATCAAGGCCATTCATTAGAAAACAAAAACAGGTGCATGTTTTTGGTACTTCCCATTAGACTAATGCTCATACCAGAATGAGTCACCTACTTGTGTTTTTCCTCAAAGTGGTTGTGTTTAACCTTAAAGTGCTGTCCAGGACACACACAGCCAAGGGGTCTGGGTTTAGATACAGTATATAAAGCCAAGGAGATTATATACAGTGATGGAAATCACAACCCACCACTATACAAAAATCTTATAAATATTTAAATATTATTTAATTATTATTCAATTATTGTTTAAGTCAAACCTCATAGCAAAAGTCATGCATAAATAATACTAAATTAGAATTCAGAAATATGAATCTCTTTGGTTTCAATCAACAGATTAAATATCATTGTATGCTGTTTAAAATACTGTATTTACTAAAACAGACATTAGAATTTATTTTATAATTCCTTGACTAGAAAAGTCAGACTACCTCTTGGTCAATGACTGATACGGCCCAATCATCAAGAACCACATACCGGCTAAGTGCTGTCATTTTTACGCAGCTAAAACAATGTCTCCAGACATTCTATTCTCACTAAGGAAAATGCAGCATTTTAGCTGGTTACTTATTATTGACGGGAGTTGTAGAAGGTCCGCTTGACATTTTCACAGAACACAGTTTGCAGTCTCCTGCGCTTTGAGTGGCATCAATCATCTTGAAAATTGTCCAGATCGCTGTCATTTTGTGTCATCTGATCATTAGCGTGATAACGCACTCTAGGCCTGGGTCACATAGTAAGACGGGGCATCGACGCAAATTTTACGAGTATGTGTAAAAGATTCTTCTTAGACCTTAATAACTATGATATGCTCTTAATTAGCTTTGCACATGAGATGTTTAGGACTGAAGAGAACTTACATTAATATTGAGCAGTGTGTGTGTGTGTGTGTGTGTGTGTGTGTGTGTGTGTGTGTGTGTGTGTGTGTGTATATGTATGTTTTTCTATATGCATGCATGTAAATGCCTGTTTGAACAGACAGATGTTTGAGATACTGAAGGACCAGTGGCTTTTTATGCTGTGGGGGTATTTCTTTCATTCCACTGGCATTCTCACTTCTCTTCTTAGAGGGAAATGCCACTGCAAATCAATACAGTCTTATTTGACAAATCACCTTTATATTATAATGAACCATTTCTATCCTTATAAGAGTGGTGTCTTTCACAGCCCACCCTCATCGACAGGACCCAGGGGCTCGCTGAATGCTTAAAACATACATGTAAATGATTCAGTAAAATGCATAAGCCTTCACTGTCTTGTGATTCCAACAACCGGAACAATTATGAAACGATCTCTCTCTTTACCAAAAATATCAACACCAACCAACCACCTTTTGTTTTTTGTGCGTGTGTAAGCATATGTCTGTTGCATGTCAAGTCGCCCTCTAGTGGTCTGATCACAAAGCGTGTTAAACTGAAGAAGGCCTACAGGGTTTAAGGTGTAGACAGGTCTTATGTAAGGGCTCTTTTTCTCTCTTTTTCTCTACCGTGCACTATTTTAAGATACGGCTGCATCGTGTGCCCTTCTTCAGAGGCAGATCGTGTTGCTTTGCATCATTACTTTGCCATTTTGATCTTGTCAGATTTTGAAGCTTGTTGAAGTAGGACAGAGATATTACTCTGTCATTTTTGTGTTATTTCTCTACTTTTTTTTGTCTTTTTGTACACACTCTTTCAGTTTCCAAAACACCCTTCTTTCTTGATTTTTCACTTTTTTTTATTTTTTATTCCACCATCCTTTTTTTTTTTCTTCACTCATCTCATTGTGAGGACTATACACTTTGCTGCAGGTAATACAAAACTAGTTATATTTTGTTATACCCATTATGCTACACTCTATGCTATGAGCATATAGCAAACAGAAATCTATAAGGGATTTAACTTCACTTTAAAATATTATATTTTACATAAATTCAGAAGAAATATAAATTCAGGTTAAACAACATTAGCAAGAAAATAATTGAAAAGTAATCTAAAATTTATCCCCTACATTTCAGAAGACTTTTTAAACATGCAATCTTTAAACAAAACCAAATTTGAAGGAAAAACACACCATTATTATATTACTATAACAACACTTCCTGTCAGATTGCATTCCTGATTTCTCTGTTTTATCTCTTTATCTCGTTATCCTTCGAGTCAGAAAGCTGCAAACAACATTTCTTTTACAAAGATGATATTTATGTCATTGGAGTATCAAATTCTGAATGTTCTTCTTTTAAGAATAAAGTTAATGCCAGTAGCATTCTATTTTCCTATATGTCTAATTTCCAACCTGTAATCAGGAGTCTACTTGAACCTAAGAAGAAGACTTTCGGGCATCGTTTTCATCAGGATCTTCGCTAAGATTATAGATTGTGGAATGTGGATATAAATATTACAAGTGTATTGCTGTAAAATATAAAGCGATTACCTATGGCAGTTAGGCAGAAGATTGCTAAGAAGCAGGCCAAATGTACTTAAGTCACTTGGTTGTGCCAAGAATGATCCATAAGTATCCACAAATAATATCTGGTCAGGGCTAGAGTGCTGTGCTGATACCTTTCCACTGACAGGTGTGCATTTTAGATACCATTTATTCCAATATGTTTTTGAGAGGACAGTGCCTCTCATGTTCCTCATTCTTTCTTTTTTTGTGTTGGCCCAGTTTTGTTTGTCCTTCACATACACCAGATGTGGCCTAGAAGCCCTGGTTATTGCCCATAAAGGTAGGAAAGGAGATAAAATGTGAGGGAGGTAGAGAAAGAGATGGAGGAGATGTGAGATCGTGATGTAGAGGGGATGAGGAAGAAGGGCTAAGACGGTGAAAGGCGAAAGAGACAGGGAGGTGAGAAGATGAGGCAGATAGGGAGAGAGGTGTAAAAGAGAGGGAGAGATTTGAGCGCCCCCCTCTTGCTTTCGCTCTCTGTCTCGGTCATGTTCACAGCTGTGGTTCAGATGTGGATTTCTCCTGCCTTGGCTCTATAACAACCCATCTGCCGCTGTACCGCGTATTAATAATGCAGAGTGTGTGTGTGTGTGTGTGTGTGTGTGTGTGTGTGTGCACGTGCATGTGTGTACCAGAGGATTCAGCACGACTCACACACACATCGGGGGACACGGCCACACCTCCCTCTGTCCTTCCTCTTTTCCTCCTGCTCAGTCTCCCTCCCTTTTTCTGTATCTTATTCTCTCTCCTACCTTCTCTAATGTCTTTCTTTCCGTTTTGCCGTTAAACTCTGTCTGTCTTCACTCTTCTCCTTCTCCTCATTCTCACCCCTCTCACTCTCTTTTTCTTTTACAATTCCTTTACTTTCTCACTCTTGCATATTAGACTTATGTCTGTCACCCGATTTGTTTTTCCTCACATATTTTTTTGTACTGTTAAATTGGAAACATTTACAAAAGATTCTTTCACTAAAGTCACTTGTCGGTGTAATAGAAATGTGCTACCCAACGCTACCTACCCAATTCTAATCCTAACACCCTTACACCTCCACAATTACTGTTTATCCCAGATGTCCCCACCTCCCCCATTCAGAGTGAAACAGTCTCAACTGATGTTAAAGCATGATTAATGCATTCTTCCAAACAACCTTCCGAAGCCTCTGGAAGGTCAGTGAAAGGGGGTGGCAATAGATAAAAAAGTCACTCTATGGAACTGAATCATCTCAATGCACCACCCACCTGGCCAGTAGAGATGATTGAAACCAGCAGCTTCGCCCCCTTGAGCAGTGATACTCAATTAGTATAGTTGCTGTCTATTTGCCCAGCTAGCTACAAGCAGTGCTGCTACTAGCTTAACTACATTTTAAATAGCATGAATCATCTAACCTAGTTTCAAAAATAATACAGCTTTTTTCTCAATAACAAAGCAGTTTTTTCCCCCACCAAGTTCCCCCTTTCTCTTTTCACATAAACGGTTCACTGTTATTTTTGAATCAAACAAACTGCTATGTTCAAACCTTTGCACCTGCCAGGAACTGAGTTCCATATTTCTAATTAGTGAACAATGCACACTTGTGTGCCTCAGGTGTCTAGAGAATAACGAGTTCAGGCTACAGTTAAAGAGTTAAAGCATTCTCCTAGCAATGAAGACAACTGTACATCCATGGGTGTATTTATTAAGGTTTATGATTCACATGGCAATGGATACACATTTATTTGTTATCTGTGCAAACTGGTGTTAAAAATGCATGTAAAAATGATTTTTTAATGTTATTAATGTTGACTGAGACTGTTTGTATCAGATACATCACCTCCAGCATCATCACCCCTCAGGTTTGTGTGCCCAGCCCATTGCTGTTCACACTGATGATAGCTCATGACAGCTCCTCACCAAGTTTCTGGATAATATCACAGTAGTGGGATTCATCAGTAACAATGATGAGACAGCGTACAGAGCAGAGGTGGAGCAGCTAGTGGACTGATGTCAGCTCACCAACCTTTCTCCTAACGTTGACAAGATAAAGAAAGTGACTGTAGACTTTAGGAGTAACTCTGCACTGCTTATTCATGGCTCTCCTGTGGATACAGTGGCAAACTAGGGCTGCACATGTCTGATGACTTCGTCTCGTCTCACAATCCCATGTCCCACTTCCTGCATCGACTGAGGAGAGCGAGACTACCCCTCCCCATCCTGACCACATTCTACACAGGAGTCATTGAGAGTATCCTTCCTAGCTGCATCACTGTCTGGGACAAGCCACTGCAGCAGATAGTGAAGTTAGCAGACATCTTAGAAGTGTCTCTGCCTCCAATACAAAACATTTACCACAAGTGCTGCCTTAGTAAAGCCACCATGTATAATGGACAACACCTCCTACCTCTCACATAAACTCATGCAGAAGGTACCAAAGTACCCAGACCAGGGCAATCAGAACAGTTATCAGAAACTTGAATTTACCTAGAGAGGCCTCTTGTGTTTGTTTAGTCCTTTGTCATAATGCATTGAACGGCACATTTTTCCTTAAAAAATGGACAGCTGTGTTCTTTTACACCATCAGCTCCCTCCGCTGTACTCCGGCAGCTTCCTGTGTCAGATTTAAAAAACTAATGCTTTCCTACAAAGCCAAAAATGCACCACAGCCTACATACCTTAGAGCAATTTTTCACACCCTACTCTTCACAATGCCTACTCTTCTCTCTCAGCCTCTAGCACTGCTCAAATGGACCCACCACCTCTCAAGGCACAAGGAAGACATGTATCAAGGCAATTCTCTGTTTTGGCACCCAGGGGGTGGAATATACTTTCACTGTCTGCCCTGAACAGCTGAGTCATAGACTTGAAACCAGACTAAAGACTTACCTTTTCACCAAGCACTTAAATTAGCACTTTGTGATTTATAAAAAAAGAAAAAAAAAGAAAATAATCCTTGTCCGCTGGACAAGTTTTTTCCCCTACACTGTACTAACCGCCTCCACATGGTTTTAGACTGATGGCACTTTTAGTCCCTGACATAGTGAACTAGCATGAAGATGTGTTTTAACAAAAATAACAAAGCACTGTCAAATGCATTAAAAGTGAACGCAAACACATACCTTGAAATTCAAACCCTTTTGCACTAGTTATGGTAATTAGCAGTCATCCCATTTCGCATACTATTAACACATATCATTCATACCATATTCATTATTATACATATTCATAGATTTATATCGAAATTGATCATTATGCACTATTATACAGGAACAGCACAACAGACACTTGACTCATAACGTTATCTATGGAAGGGAACTTTACATATGAATTTTAAATTGACCTCTATGCTGTTAATTGACAAGATCCTTCTCATCACACACCATTCCAGTCACTATGCTGATGCATACTGTGTGTACTTTTCGTTCCACACTGCTGTCTACATATTGTCTGCCTATTGTTTCCTTGAGTCGACTTGCACAGCAGTTAATTTATCGCTTGCATTTTGTTGTCCATTTGCACTGTGACTTTTACTTCTCCAGCGATTATCTTTTACTGCACTGTCATCACTTTCTATAACATATTGCACCAAGGCCTTGGAGAATGCCATTTCATTTTATTCCACAGTGCAGCTAAGTGCTCCAATCTGATTGGTCGTAAGGTGTGCATGAATTTCGGATAACTGCACAGGTAATTCTGGCTGCATGTGCACAAAGAAGCTAGCTTAAACAATAGGGAACATTACCATAATAGTAAATGTTAATTATAATCCTTTCATTCATAAAAAATGCATTTAAAGAGACAACTACTTATACAATACAAAGGGTCTGTAAATTTGGCACAACCATGTCAAATTCCTAACCAATCATAAAATACTGGTGCATGCAAATAATCCGGTGCATCAAATAAATCAAATGAAAAAAATACCAAATAAAAAATGTGTCAAAAAAAAAGAAATGGTCTAGACGTCAAGGTATATGATAAAACAGTGTAAATGAAAAACAGGGTATCTTAAATATTCATGTGTGGGTGTTTTTTGGCTTTAAATATGTGAAAACTTTGAAATTTGATTAAACAGTGAAATTTGTTTTTGATTGATTTAGTGTATATACAGCATTTTTTTTTTACATATTTTTTTCAAAAGGTTTCCTGAGTCAAGTTCCTTGGCAGTGGACTCAGACTCTTAGATACACCTTTCTTTTTTCCGTACTTTTTTAAATAAAATGTTTGTTATATGTGTGTGTGTGTGTGTGTGTGTGTGTGGGTGTGTGTTCACTCACAGGGAGGGGTCATGCACAAGGTCTTTGAGGTTGATGCCACTGCGATCCTCGGCAAGGTTACGAAAACAGCTGTCACTCACTGTAAGACAAAAGATACATACTGCATTAATATATTTGTGTTACTGAGACATAAAACCAGACAAGGTAAAAATTACACTTTAAAAACTTGAAAGTGGTGCACTCATAAATAATATTACATTATTATTATTATAATTATTATATTCCTTATACAAACCAATCTAATATATTTAACTGGTTAATTCCGTGATCTATTTTCTCAAATGGCTTAATTTGCAGTCCACATAGTCTCACACCTCACACACCTTACAGTCCAACGACCAATGACAGCTGAGCAGGTGTCGACCACATGAGTCACACTTACGCACACTGTCAAAGTAGGGGAAGCTAAAGAAAGAGACTGAGAGACACAGGGAAACAAAGTGT
Organism: Silurus meridionalis; assembly: GCF_014805685.1. NCBI lineage: Eukaryota > Metazoa > Chordata > Actinopteri > Siluriformes > Siluridae > Silurus > Silurus meridionalis. Next base: position 18,013,232 of record NC_060906.1, read on the forward strand.
GTGTGTGTGAGAGAGAGAGAGAGAGAGAGAGAGAGAGAGAGAGAGAGAGAGAGAGAGAGAGAGAAAGAAAGAGAGAGAGACAGACAAAAGCAGGAAGAGGGAAGTAGCAAGAAAGAGCAAGTGAGAGTGTATTACATGCTGAGCAGGTAGAATGAAACAGCTCAGAGAAAAGCAGAAATACATTTATGAAATATCACACCAGAGTGGTTTGAGAGAGAGAGAGAGAGAGAGAGAGAGAGAGAGAGAGAGAGAGAGAGAGAGAGAGAGAGAGAGAGATGTAGACTTTCTCCAATCTCATACTGATAAAGTCATAAGAAAAGCTACATTCACAAACCGCATCTATACAAAAAAAAAAGTTATGAGTTGTGTGGATGGTCAAGAATTTGCAGGCTCATTATAGCTCATATTGTTTTCCTTTTCTCAATATCAAAGCCCTGCAGCAAGATCCCTGAACACTGAACAAAAAAACAAGAAACCAAATTGGCAAATTGGCAGGATGTGTTTTCCTTTTCCCCATGATGCACCTTTTTTTGTGCCGGACTTGATAAGATGAAGCCTGGAATTGCCAGTAGTCATAGGTTTTTAGATTTCTGTCAAAGACGCAGTGCGTTGTTTCATCATTTAATGGACCCTATAACCTACAGCTAATAAACACTATGGAATTGCCCACACTTGTAAATCCAAAGAAGCAGCAGTGAGTGACACTGACTTACAGGCGCAGCACCCCATCACTCTCCTTCTTGGTCAAATAGCCCTTGATGCCTTCAGTGTGAATCTACAATTTTCATAGTCATGTAAATAAAGAAAACTCTTTGAATGAGAAGGTGTGTCCAAACTTTTGGTCTGTACTGTATATATATATATATATATATATATATATATATATATATATATATATATATATATATATAAACAAAACAAGAAACTGCTTTGCCAAAGTATACCAGCTGATCAGGTCATTCTTAAAACTACCCCCTCTCAAATGATTACGATGTCATTGATTATTATATCAGAAATACATCGCTCATTGTAATTGTGAGATGGATAATATATTGTCAATTAAAATACACACCACTGAACTCTGGATGAATGTGTCTATACTGCTAAAAAGATATATATATACAATGCAGGGTTAAAGTGTATGTGTAAAAATGACAGAAGCTGAGAGTTGCCCTAGTGTCGAAACACTGCATGCTGCATTAAAGGAACTGCAGTACCACTTGCCTCCTCTCTCTGTTAACTCCCTCAGCTAAAAATAACCCACACACTCCTCTTTAAAGAAGGCAGGAACCGCCATTAACCCAATCACCAAGTTCCTCGCAGAACTCTCTGTGTGTGCGAGTGTGTGTATGTGTGTGGCGGGATTCCTAACAATGCTCCTTCTCAACAGCAGTAGTAATTGTCGAGAGCTTAGGAGTGCTGCAGTAGAGAGTGAAAGATTGAGAGAGAGAGAGAGAGAGAGAGAGAGAGAGAGAGAGCACGCACGAGAGAGTGAGTGTGTGGCAGAAACATTCTTTAAAGGAATATTAATGTCGTACTGTGCAGAAGCACTGCACACAACACAAAATGGTGAACAGGAGATGAAGAGAAAATTAGAAGATGAACAAACATGCTCTATAATCATCAAAAACTTTCTTTAATCACCTAGCATTATATTCAAACACTGTCTATAATGCCCAAACCAGCTACACAAAAATACCTACTCCAAACACTGTCTAATTTATACACACTCTGTATAATCTCCAAACACTGTGTCTAATTTTTGCATACTCTGTATAATCTCCAAACACTGTGTCTAATGTCTACATACTCTGTATAATCTCCAAACACTGTGTCTAATGTCTACATACTCTGTATAATCTCCAAACACTGTGTCTAATGTCTACACACTCCATATAATCTCCAAACACTGTGTCTAATATCTACACACGCTGGGTAATCTCCAAACACTGTGTCTAATCTCTACACACTCTGTATAATCTCTGAACACTGTATCTAATGTCTAAATACTTTTTAACCTCCAAACAATGTCTAATGTTTAAAAACTTTATAAGCTCCAAACACTATCTAATGTCTAAAAACATTCTAATCTTCAAACACTGTGTTTAATGTCTAAAAACTTTAGAAACTTTAAACACTGTATCTGATGTGTACACACGCCGTATAATATCCAAACACTGTATCTAATGTCCACACACTCCGTATAATCTCCAAACACTGTGTCTAATGTCCACACACTCCGTATAATCTTCAAACACTGTCTAATGTCTACACACTCTGTATAATCTCCACACACTGTGTCTAATGCCTATACACTCCGTAACATCTCCAAACACTGTGTCTAATATCTATATACTCCGTATAATCTCTAAACACAGTGTCTAATGCCTACACACTTTTTATAATCTTCAAACACTGTATCTAATATTTACACATGCTGGGTAATCTCCAAACACTGTGTCTAATCTCTACACACTCTGTATAATCTCTAAACACAGTGTCTAATGCCTACACACTTTTTATAATCTTCAAACACTGTATCTAATATTTTCACACGCTGGGTAATCTCCAAACACTGTGTCTAAACTCTACACACGCTGGGTAATCTCCAAACACTGTGTCTAATCTCTACACACTCTGTATAATCTCCGAACACTGTATCCAATGTATAAATACTTTATAACCTCCAAACAATGTGTCTAATGTTTAAAAACTTTATAAGCTCCAAACACTAGCTAATGTCTAAAAAAGTTCTAATCTCCAAACACTCTGTCTAATGTCTAAAAACTTTATAACCTTCAAACACTGTAACTAATGTCGACACACTCCGTATAATCTTAAAACACTGTCTAATGTCAACACACTCTTTATACTCTTTAAACATTGTGTCTAATGTCTTATATCAACTGCAAACACTGTCTAAATAATGTTTAATGTCTAAACATTTTTTATAAGCTCTAAACACAGTCTAAACACTTGTCTAAATGTAAGTTTTTTCCAAATACATACTCTAATTTCTTAATACTGTATAATCTTCCAACATAATCTCTTTATTTTTTTTCCAAACAATGTATTATATAAACATATAAACTCCAAACCCTGTCTAAACATTCCATAGAATCTCCACACAATCTATAATGCCTTAGGACTCTACACAAATGCCAAACACTGTTCCCAATGTTTAAACATTCTTTGTAATCTCCAAAGTCTCTAATTATTAAACGCTTTCTACCATCTCCAAATACTATCTTTTTCTGAGTCTATTTACTCTCCACGTTTGGCAGTGTTTAAAGATGTATTTCATTAGATGCATTGTTTGGAGATGTATAAACATCTATAATCTCCAAACACTGTCCACATTTAGGACCGACTCTAGACTCGTCTGGAACAGGGGCTTATAATCACAGATTTGCATTCTCATAAAAATTCTTTTTAAATACTTGGACTGAGCAATTCCTTAAATCACATTTGTGCGGCAGGTTTGTAAAAGTTTCCTTTTGTACTGACAATCAAGTGGCACAGAAAGTGGCATGTCATCATGCAGGAACACCTGCAAACAAGGAGCGGTTCTCATACAAGACTGCCATTTTTCGTGATTCTCTCAGCACAAGCACCTGCACCACAAAAATTAGCAAATGAGCAAAAGTGCACTGGTTATATGAATGTATATTTTTAAACATGATAGCCATAACATGTTTTTTTTTCCTAGCATTATGAAGGTAAAAACAAGTAATGAAAAATAAAACAAAATCACAACTCAGCATGCAGTAGCTTTCACACCTCATTTAGAATGTTCTGGTGGTATGTTCAAGTGAACCCCTGATTATTGCTTACATTGAGTTCTCTGGACTACTTCTAGGCTTAAAATAAGAGTCCAGAAAAACTTTTCAACAAGTTGAATAGATTACAGAATTGTAGTTCTGTCTCTTGCTTTAATGCTTGATTTGTTTTGAAAGTTGAAATTTCAAGCTAACTCACAGCTCACAGTAATTAAACAGAACAGAAATATTTAAAAATATTATCAAATCATATAGCAAAAGACCTCTTTAGTCCTCTTACACAACTGCAATTTTCCAGCAATAGCAATTTTATTTAATGAATGACAAATTTTTACTTTTATAGTAACATTTAATGTGTGGAACATCAGTAAGACTAGTTTGTACTCATTATCACTTATGCCATAGCAGCTTATAAATAACACAATAGGAAAAAGTCATACACACTGCTAAATAACTAAAGGTCTTCTCTGAGAAAACTTTATATAAACCTGTGATTTGGTGTTGATTTAGTGCCATGCTGGTGAAGAGAATTGAATCACCACCTTCTGACCCTTCAGATGTATGTATTCAACGAAAGGTGTGGTCTCACAAACTAAATGCCCTACTGAGTATATTAATAAATGCCATGTACTGGCTGTTTAATTAACAAGTCAAAAGCACATCAAAATTTCAAATGATTATCTATTGTAAGCTGAAAAGGTATTTTGATAAATGTATGGTTTATCTGAAGGAGAATAAACATGGCATGTTGGCGTTGCTGCAGCTCACTCTGGGCAGCGTAGTTCAGACACACAGGTCTCGTCCAAGACGCATTCAGAGTGAGCACTTCGCTAAGTGCCTTCCTGCTGCTCCTCCATCTGCACAGTAACAAGGACAAGATGGAGGATCCTGACCTCAGACACGACCCAGACTCTCCAGACACGTGATCACACGTGCATGCATGAACACACACACACACACACACACACACACACACACACACACACACACACACACACACACCAACCACTTACACAAACCAGTTAAGCAAATGAGTGTCAGGTTTTAGGAGTGTGCTGGTCTGCTATAACACATCTGATTCGTACCGAGTGCGTTAACGAATACACTAAATTATAACACTATAATCTGTGGTTTTAAAAATCAGTGTGCATCATTATCAACACAATCACTACACTAATTACAATCTAATGCATGTGTGTAAGATTATCAGGTACAACTGCTGATCAGCTGCAGGCCACCAACCAAAAATATCAGTGCTGCTGTGTTCATAAACTGATGGGTAAAATGGGTAAACTAAATGGGTAAAAAGATAACAATTAATAACCAATAAGTGGCTAGTAAATGCACACTGCAACTCTTCTGTGATCAACCACTGAAATCTCGTAAGTCTTTGATGGTCAGTATCTATTGCAGTACAGTAAAAAAGCAGGGCTGATGAATTATAAAGAAAGATGGGGTATGGGGTGTAATTGATGTAAAGACTGTCACGCACTGGCCAATATGACTTACTGAACTTAAATGATATAACACCTGCTGGAAAATTTGCCTATTATGTAATTTCAAGTAAACCGAATGATATGAGTAAATTCTTAAGCGAGAAACCAAACCTCTACGGATCCTTGCTTCTGACTAAATTTTACTGAATTGATTCAAGCTGATGTAAAGAACTTGTTTAAAGGCTCAACAGTAATTGAGATTTCAACTTAAAACCTTTGGATTATTACCGCAAAGTCTTAACCAATAAGCCACTTACACTTTCAACAAAAATATGCAGGTAAAAGTATGTGAACACCTGATCATAATATCCATGTATGGGCCTTCCCCAAACTACAGTCACGAAGCTCAAAGCACACATTTTAAGAAAGTCTTTCTAGATAAACAGAGGCTATTACTGTGACTTAATCTGGATTTGATATTTAACAAGGTGTCCACAAACTTTTAGTCATATTGTGCATGAAGAATAATTATAGTTTATGATGTTTTAAATATTGTTTTCTAGTTTGTGTGAAGCACTTTAGCAAACTCAAGGTACACTTGTGGTCGAAGTGGGAGATTTACACAAAAATCCATTCGGTTTAAGTAAACATGAATTGCTTCTTTATTTTCTTGCTATGAGTAAATCTCAAATATACACTTTGGGTTTCAGCCACATACTTTTTTTTGCATGAATTACTTTAGTACAGAACCTAAAGCATTAAAGTAATACAAATAATGAACTTTTTCAGTGTTATATTTTATTTTACAAATATTATTTACACAGATTTGCAATATTGGAACTTGATGTGAAATTCTTTCAGTGTAAAGCTCACATTTCTTACACACCTTAAAAGCACACAAAAAACCCCCATAAAAAACCGTTTCATTGTTTATTCATGAATAAGAGGTGAAATTTTCAAATTAATGTTAATAATCAGTAAAACCATTACTGCACTGGATTGTATCATTATCTAATTTATTTTCATTTTACCTAATGAACAAATTTCTGAGAGGCCGATTAGGTTTACATTTCACTGCAAGTAGTTTTCTTTATATAACTATATTTGTGACATAAAAAAAATTTAATCTTGAAATCTTGATTTCAGAAGTCTAGTACTTTTCATGCAGTACAAGATGATCCCAATAAAATCATGGCTAGAGCATATAATTCAATTTAATACATTTTTATTTGTATAGTGCTTTTAACAATTGACGTCTCAAAGCAGCTTTACGCAGAAGAAGCGGTTATAAATTTGTATAAAATAAGTGTAGCGCCTATAAGTTTGTTCCTTATAAGTTCATCCATAATGAGCGAGCCAATGGCGACAGTGGAAAGGAAAAAACTCCCTAAAATGGCGTGAGGAAGAAACCTTGAGAGGAACCAGATTCAAAAAGGGAATCATCCTCATCTGAGTGACACAGAATAACAGGCTTTGGTTTATTGTTGGATTACGATATATGATTCTTTAATGACAGACTTGCATTTACTTATAGTTATTACCTTGTATGACCAGTGCTGGACAAGAAGCAGAAATGTTTTTCAACCTTAGCTTAACAATCAGGTTTTAGACAGAAATCATCATACAGTGGACAGCAAGATTTAGGTTTGTGAACCCCATTGTACACCCAAAAAACTTTGCAGCTAGATGTATCAAAGTATTGCTTACTTTCTTTTGGCGTTTGGTCTTCTATCTCCTGAGTGCTTTGGAAATGAAACATATCCAGTATCCAGTTTCTGTCTTTTTGTCAGAAAGAGGTGAAAGGAGGATGAGGATGGTGTGAGGAGACACGCACACACGCACACACGCACACACACACACACACACACACACACACACACACACACAGAGCTTTTCCTTTAATCTGAGACTTGGGTAAATTTCCAAATGAATAAAGGCTGCACGGTGCTGAGGGAAAATATAGTAACAGCAATAAAAGCAGATAAGCTGATCTAATATAAACCCGCCGTTTCTTAGCAACCCTGTTAATTCGGAGCGGAGAGGGAATGCAGCATCTATCAGCAAACACACACACACACACACACACACACACACACACACACACACACACACACACACACACAATCACAGAAGCAGCTCTATTACACATAGACTTACAGGGAAAACCCAGCACACACACTGGACCACAAAGACACCAATATTGTATGTTCCATCAAATATGTACTGTACACACATGTAAACACACATATAGGGCTTGAATCCTGGGCTCTCTGTGTAGCTTTGTAGAGCCAGTTGTAAATCTCTCTTTACTACCGAGGTGAGATTGATAATGAACATGCTGTGGTAATAAAACATCAAAAATCTTTTTTTTTTTTTTTTATTTCTTTTTTTTATTCCAGTTTCATTTCTGAAACGAAGGGCCCTTATTTAATGGGGTAGATCGGCCACGCTTTGCTCCCTACTGCGGAGGAGCAGCACCCCAGAGTGTGCATGGCCCAGGCATTGCTAGAGCTTCAAAGATTTTTAGCTGTTGTATAATTTCACTGTCAGTAGTCCTATATAATTCATGTCACAGAAACTACAAAATATGAAAAGCGTAGCATTTTCCTAAAGGAAAAGAAAAACAACATGCAATGCAATTAATTTCTTAAGTGTGGCTTTTATTTATTGACCCACAGTAATGTCTTTGTCATTACAGTCAATTCTACAATCCTAACCAGGCCATGAAAACACAATTTTATAACAAATCCCAAATGTCTTCATATTAACTATATAACTTGACTCAATACAGTATGGCAATGTCATTTTAAACTATATAGTGAACTATGAGCTAATCAAAACACAGTTTTAGTGTCAGTGGCAGAAATTAATATATTTATTTTAATTAATGCCAGGTATCTACATATGTCTAATAAACCTTTTGTACAGATACTGCATTAAAAAAAGGACACTTTGAAATGTCATATAAATGATGTTTATTGTTTCAGATCCACATTCTGAAGTGACTACAGTGCCATATTTCTAAAAGAGATTAACATGACTAGAAGTTCAGCACAGGATATTTTGGTCTTTAAATTTATTTCATTATACAAACAGGTGACATTACAGAGAAACTTGGTGGCTACAATACAGTGAAGGACATTTTGCACCATTCAAGATCGCTTGTCCTTTTAGAGTTACAAGCCACTGTCACTGCAAATCAATAAACAGTTCTTTTAATTGCTCACCTTCTTAATCGATTCTCTTCTAGGATGACCCTGCCCACATCCAGCGGGCACAAGAACTCACTGCGCGGTTTAATGAAGATTGAAGCAATGTCATTTACAAGCTAAGGCCTTTACTGTTCCAGATCTCAATCCAATTGAGCAACTATAGGAGAGTTTGTAGCAGCATTGCTCTGAACAAAAAAAAAGGAAAAAAAAAGCCAATTTTTAGTAAGAATCTGTTTTACTCACGAAAATGGTGGAGGAATGCTGACAAATTATGCAGAGACATCAATTTTGCCACTGCACACCTGCAGAGTTAGAGCACTTATATGGTATGTTGAATTTTAAATAAATTATCCAGTGATTGAAAGAGGAAGGTGGCATCTAGTATATTCCCTTTTTTTAATCTAGTTGTGATGCATCAATGCAATTTAATTTAGGATTTTCTAATAATCTCTGTCATGATCTAACAAGCAGACACAGTAATCACAGACAAATCCCGAATCACATTAACAACAAACAGGCTGGGATTGAAACAAAAAACCCACCAGACACATAAAGGACAAGAAGTAGGACGATTAAAAAAAACAAAAAAACAGTTTGAATTGCAAATAACGCACAACTTTGCAAGATGAAAGGACTAACAAGGGGATACAGGGTTACAGAGTGAATAGATTAGATTAGATTAGAATAGATAGATAGATAGATAGATAGATAGATAGATAGATAGATAGATAGATAGATAGATAGATAGATAGACAGACAAACAGACAGACTATAATGTCCTTGTCCCATTAAGAAGTATGTGTAGTTTGTGCATTTGCTAATTTTCTACTTAAAATTCAAGCGTTCTAGTTGCAAACCTGTTATAATGTAAGGACAATAACACACAATAACCAAAAATAAATGTCTGAGATAGGTCAACATTTTTTAATGGTTAAATAAATATTCTCTAAATTTAAATGATAATTATTTTAGAAAGTGTCATTTTGAAGAGATACAATGGCTACAAGGAATCACAATCATCGACTGACCCTGAAAATATTTTTATACGCTCAAAAATAAGAAGTAAGTGACGTTTACAGCTTTCAGTTTATTACTGGGCAAACAGCACTTCTAAATTATCATACATTCATCTTAAAAAGTCACTGTTTGTCTCAGTGACACAATTTCATAAAGTAGCAGGAAACAGAGTACCCAAATAATAATACAAATATGTACTAATCAGGTTGGAACAATATGAATCACAGTTCTCCATTCAGTTTTGCCATCCTGCTATGTACATTTAAAAAGTATGACTATACTTGACTATAAAATTCTCATCAAATATTTTTTTCTTATCATCAGGTTCTTTATGCATATACAGGCCATGACGAAAAGGATATCTGATGCGGTCTTAAAAAAACGATTTGTATAGATAATATTAGCATAAACCCTGTATTTTAATTTGGACATAAGAAAAATAGGTTGGGTTTCTTTAGAATGACAATTTATAGCAATAAATAATGGTCCTCAAAACACCCTTTCAGTCTCTGGACACATATGCAGACCTAGAATATCTGACACTCTCTGCCATTACTAATCCTCAGCCAATCAGAAGTAAAATAATAGCATATTTGGACATTACCTCCTTACCTACAGTAGCTTCCTCCATTTTGTCTACTGGATCTGCAGATCTGATATAGCCTTATTAATCATCTATTACCTATTGATTGGACTGGTGAGTTAAACAAGAAAGCTGTGAAATATTTACAGCTATGATCACATCAATAAAAGCCTGTTTGGTTATCAGCTCAGTCACGTGTAGCCTTTTTCCCTCTATCTTTCAGTACAACACTCATCCATTCCACTCATTTACCTGGCCTATTTAGTATCTGCTGAAGTTCTGAGCGGCTCCACTCAGCGCCTGCTGTTGTATTGATGTTTTATTAACACCTCCATGAATACTGGAAGAACGCTAACTAATGAAGCCACTGCAACTATGTTCCACCCACCACTCGGATTAGACAGGAAGAGCTCTCCTTCCATCCCACTCCTTTCCTTTTTCCCTGTCTGTTTTATTTTCTCTTTAACATATCTCGTGCTATTTTTCTCACTAAAATGTCATATATTTACATTACCCTCTAAAAGTATTCAAAGAGCCAATTCTAATGTTTTGGCTGTACACTGAAGACATTGGAGTACAAGTACAAGTGAGAATAGACAGATCAAAATTTAATCTTTCAGATGAACTTAACATGGCACTTTGATGGCAGACCACTCAATTTTAAATTGGGAGAAGGAAATCTAACTTGTTTGAGGGCCGTAGGCAGAAAATAAATGTTGCATTATTCTAAAATGTATTATATTAAAATTAATTAATTAATTGCTATGATTCCCCTCATTTATGATTTCATAATTAAAAAAAATATATATATATATTAATGTGATCTGCTAAACTAATATAGATTTATTTTCAAAGTTGTCTGGATCAATGACACCATAGAAACAATCTCATATATAGTAAAATAGAGTTGATTGCCTAATACAGCTATTCAAACTATAAGCAATACAGCCATATTCTGTTAATATCAGTGATCTCTAATGAGAGACACAAAGCTGGTCCTTATTTTTCAAAAGTTCAATTTTTTCACTTTGGTTGCAGCTGACATAAGTAGGGATATTATGTAGGCGAGAGTCAGTTAGTTTGCTTTTCAGTTTATACTCTATCAAACTAAAAGATTCATTGTTAATTTAGAAATGTGTTTCGATGGCATTTTCCCCCTTTTCTCCTTTTCTAATATGACATCCTAGTTTGGGCATCTCCGCTTAAAAAAAATCAAGCTAATAGGTTAGACCTAGGCAACGCGAAACACCTGTCAGACACATTTTCCAAAGTTTCTGATTTCTGGGTAAACAGTTGCCATGTTATATAACAAATTAAAATGTAAATATAAGAAAATGAAAACTCAATTATTAAATGTCAAAAATGTGATTTTTATTTATCTCTTTAATCATCTTTTGATGATTTTTCGTTGTTGTTGATGGAATTCAATATTTTTGGACTCAGTAACAGTATCTCACAAAAGTTCACATTTAAGCAAACATTTTAGTATATTTTCTCAAGGGACAGTTTACTGTCCTTTAAAAATAACTCAATATACAGCCAACAGACATCCTAAGTCAACATGTCAAAACTGTGTCCAATGTGTCACTATTTTGTGTGTGAACACCATTGTTATCTACCACTGCCTTAATCCTCCTGATCATGGAATTCACCAGAGCTGCACAGGTTGTTGCTGGGATCCTCTTCTACTCGTCCATAGTGACATCACAGAGTTGCTGGATGTTAGACACATGGCGCATCAACGCCTTCTGCTTGGGAATCCCTCACAGGTGCTCAATAGGGTTCAGGTCTGGAGACATACTTGGCCACTCCAGCACCTTCAACTTCACCTTCATCTTGCCGATGTGTTTGAGGTACATGTTACAGTATATGTTGGAATCCATGTCTCACACAATGAATCACAGCTTCTTCAGTACCAGCAGCAAGAGAAAATTTTCTTATTATCGTATACATTATCTTAGTTTCATTAGACCACAGGACATAGTTCCAGTAATTCATGCTCTTGGACAGGTTGTCTTTATAAAACTATTTGCGGGCTTTCTTGTGAGCCAGCTTTAAAAGAGGCTTTCTACCGGGACGACGGCCATGCAAACCGACTTGTTGCAGTGTGCAGCGTATGATCTGAGGACCGACAAGCGGACCTTCCACTTCTGCAACCTCTAAAGCAATGCTGGCAGCACTCATGCGTCTGTTTTTGAAGCAAACTTCTGCACCTGACGTACAGCAACTTCTTTGATCGACACTTGCGAGGTCTGTTCAGAGTGAAACCCGTCTTGGAAAACCTCTGTATAACCCTGGCCGCTGTACTGTAACTCAGTTTCAGGGCGTTATAGATATTCCTATAGCCTCGGCCATCTTTGTGGAGAGCAATAATTCAAATTTTCAAATGCTCAGAGGGGTTCTTTGCCATGAGGTGCCACGTTGAACATCCAGTGGTCAGTATGTTAGAATTATGTAGAAACACTTAACATGTACAAAACACTGTATATTGCAAACTGACTGAGAAATCACTTATAATTAGATTCTAATAAATGCATGTTATATGACATAACATGCTGAATTTCGATTATACACTATATACACCCAAAAAGTCACATGCATATGTGTTTCTTTTCCCAAATTTTAATATAGGAAAAAATATAAGCACACAACTGTGCAGAAGATCTTTGTATGCTGTAACATTACAATTTCCCTTCACTGAAACTAAGGGCAGTGGCCCAAAACAAAAAAAGTGGTTGAGTGCTTGTAAATACAAATTATCCAGTTATTACAAATATACAATTAAAAGAGAAAACAGCACACTCTAATAATTTCAGACTTCATTGTAGATGTCTTGAAATAACATGACAATTACACATTGCTGATAAATTTGCATATTTACTTGTTCCTTTTACAGCAAAACCTTTTTATGTCCTGAAATATCTTGATAACCACATCTTTTATGATTCGCAATTACACATTGTTTCTATTGTTTCTCAATGTGAGAGCGGCACCTCAGCCGATGACGGCAGAGGGGCAGTGGCTCTAGTCACCGGTCCACCCCCTGCGCATGGCCCTGTTAAAAACCAGAAAGTAAGGTCAACTTGGCTACATGACTATATTTGTAGTTAAGGAAAACAACAGCAAGTAAAACTTTTGGCCAAAATAGGTCTCTTTAATATGATTGCGAAAAAAACCCAACTTTTTTTAATTTGATAATTAACTTGTAGCTGACGCTGGCACATTTACGCTGATGTTCCAACCTAGCTAAAGCCTTGATTGATGTGGCCTTGTAAAATAAACTAATAAATCCACGTTCAAAAAAGGATATAGGGATCTCCTTCGCAAGCTTTCTTTCAAACGAGCTCTCTCTCTCCTCATTGTCCTTTTCTGTTTCATGCCTCATTCCCCTCTTCTCTTTTGTCGTTGTTTCATCTCCTTATTCTCAGTAGATATAAGGAGGTGAGCTCGGGAAGCTTTCTCCATTCGTTTTACCCATCAGGCTCCTCTGTGATTACAGGCACTTAAATAATTCTCTGAATAATTCACCGATGTAACAGGAGCCACGGCGAATGGCAGCTGGCTGATTGGACCGATGAATAATGTGCGTATTACACAAATGCGAGGGGCGACACGCTCTATAAGACACTCTCTGGGCTCCTTTGCTGTCTATTTAACCCTCATGTCCTGTTCACAATTCAGCAATGTTCTGTCCCATTGACCGGGGCTGTCTCTTTAGATTTTTATAGAAACACTATATGATAATAAGGATCAGCTAAATCCAGTGTTTGAAAACAGTTTTCCTTCATGCACATTATGAAGTTTTTTCGACTGGCATGTACATATTTAAACATTGACACTTGTCAGGTAGCAGACGGTGGAATTGGAACTCATTGTGTTTCATATGTACAAACACCAGGTGTTTTTTTTTTTTGTTTTTTAATAAGCAGTAAAATTTCACTCTGAATATTATAGTGAAGAAAATTGTGATTTTTCTTGAATTGTCAAAATGTTCTACTCCAGAGACTCCGGTGCTGTGACTTTGCACGTACAAACAATATCGAGGCAGGGGAAGAACAGAACCACAGCTGGGCTTATTACAGTGTGTATTTCCTATTGCTGTTGTCATGTAAGGGCACTGAATTCTCAAAGTGCTGATGTAGTGGATCGGTCTGAGAGATTCGCCCTTCTCCGACTGTAATGGCTTCATGGGGAGTCACTAGAGCAAAGTGAACACACGGCCCCCGTGTCATGTTGAGCAGCATTATGTGTTTAGCAAAAATGTAGAAGGATAATTATGTTTGCCTCGCTACAGTGAGTGCTAATGTGTTATTGATTACTTTGCACAATAACAAACCCCTTCAAAAAAAAGCTATCATTAATGCATATGAGCAATTGCTACTCGAGGTTCTAAACCCCAAAATGGCCATATACATCATCAGCAACAATAAAAAAAAAAAACAACACAACACTTGTAAAGCTACGTTAATTAGGTGCAGCTCTAGCTGTTCACTTTGTCAGCTTGTTATATAGACCAAAAATACCTGTTAATGTAAAACTTCATCAAGTTACCAGCCAAGGCAGGTTTAAATGAGCCACAAGACCTGCAAATCATAAAACATCTACTCTGTGAAACAAGAGCCGACATCGCTAAATGCTGTCTTGTAATGACTTATTTGTACAATGTGTCATATTGACATTGACATTAGTACACTTATCTACATGTAATATCTTTTTGTGTCTAATACTTTCCTATTGGACACACTCGGGTGCTGCTCTGCCAGAGGTGAGGGGAGCATCACAAATCTGCCAGCTCAGCTCTTCCTCCTGCCCGCGCTGCATGACCTCGGCATGAACACACCGCACAGTCTGACTTTAACACTGCAGGTAGTGAAGAAGATTTCACGCTCAAGCCTAATCCACCATGAAACACACCGCTGGGGTTATTGAATTAAAGTGCGTCCTCTGATAACACTGCCCCTTGAAATTCTCATGCGGAAACATGATAGTGTCAGCTACTGTGCATGTTTATTTGCCCCTCAAGGATATCATAAAATGAGCACAAACAATGTTAAACCACAGTTTATAATAAGGTCAGTAGTGGTGGTGCTGACAGTATCATTCTATTCTTGCAACCATGCATACATCTATCCATATATACATCATCCATACTTTTAAAATATAGATTTTTTAACAATGCCCTTTCTGGGATAAGGAGCTACTCTGTTTAATGGCTACATTAATGGACAATCAGAAAACCCATAATGGTCATAGATTCAACCTTGCATATAATCTATCCATCCATCCATCCATCCATCCATCCATCCTGAATTTTACCCCACATCCATTCAGTTCTAGCTTCAAACTTGCATTTAATCCATCCATCTATCTATCCATTCATCTATCCAAAAGTTGTAGATTGGTCCTTGCATCTAATTCATCCATCGATTCTAAATATGGCCGTGTATATAACCTACCTACCCATCCACCCAGCCATCCATCCATCTTTCAACTTTGAATATAATCCAGCCATCCAGCCAAAAAAAATATATAAATATAAACAATTACAAATGTATATATAGCACTTTTAGCATCATCCATCCATCCATCCATCCATCCATCCATCCAAAATCTGACCTAGCATCCATCCATTCAACAGTTCTAGCTTCATCCTTGCATTTAATCCATCCATCCATCCATCCAAATGTTTTAGATTGGAACTTGCATCTAATCCATCCATTGGTTCTAGATTTGACCTTGCCTATAATTCACCTACTTACCCATCCATCCATTTTTGTTTAAAACTTGAACATAATCCTTTCATCCTATGGTTCTATAGTTGACCTAATATTTAATTTAACTACCCAAAAAAGGCCTTGCATATAATCCATTCAAGGTCGACCTTAAATTTTATCCATACACCCAATGGTTCATCTACCTTAACGAGTTATATAGGCCTAATCATTCATCTATTCTCAGTAATAGTTTGTCAGGATCACACCAGATCCCAGAAACACTGTATAACAACTTGAAGGAAACACTAGTACATCATAGCGAGTGATCCTAAAGTTCTGTAATGTAATTAAGTTTAATTGAAAGGAAGTATGGTTAAAAGTCACAAACACATCACAACTGCTTGTATCCTAGTGTAATTACCTATACCAGCATTTTTATACCATGTCATCATTTGTGTAGTCTTATGAGTGCAGGCAGACATGACTGGCCATAACTCAGTGCTTGCTTGTATTTAGGGCACTTCCACAACTGCACACAACACAATGCAGTGTAGCTAGAACTGTGCTTATTATGATTGCATGTGGTTGTCCCATAACAATGTTCACTAAAGGACGGTGCTACCAAGATGACATTCATAAACACTGTTCTAAGAGATTATCATGACCCATAATAAAAGGATGTTGTTATGCAAGGAATAATAAAGACTGTGATTTTATATGAAAATAATCCATGTGAGTTTGTGTGATGTGCTATAACACGCAAGCATTATTTCCATATGAAAATACGGTCTGGAGTGTGTTACTCTGCTTATACCAATATGCGTTTGTCGACGATTATAATATTTCATTTTGTTATTGGTTGACACATCAGGAATTTTAATAGAACACATTTCGATTTAACACTGTGAAAACCTACAATATAGCTAAGTCTCTAACACACAAAAAACAGACAGAAAGCACAACCTGTCTGTGAATCCTTAAATGTGACATGATTGTTTTACAAATGTAAAATGCTAACGTGCGATTATATGAAAATAATGCATGTGCACTTTCTGACCAATCAGATTTGAGCATTCAATTGCACTGTGGTATAACGTGATATTTGACACAAGTGCATGTAGAAGTGAAATGCCCATGGTGCTCTCCTGAATACAATCTGGTTAGTGCTTGTCCTAAAACAACTGGACTACAGTGAGTAAACGTAAACGGCAGGCACATATAAGGTAAGTGTACATGATTAAATGGAAAGTTTGTATATTTGCTGCATAAAAATATGACCTAAATGAAATGTGAGAAAGTGGAAAGGTAAAATGAAAAGGCAGCGGGCTGAATCTGGAAACTCCCATTTTGCAGATCAGCTGCTGTGGAAATGTGTTTATGAGGAAACACACGGCCTGGGGATCCCTGACTCTACAGTAACATTATTACACTATACATGAGGCCTCCTTCTACCTTCTTTTTCCACCTCTCTTTCTCGCTCTATGTCTTAGCACTGCTTATTTCCCTGGACACGGTCCACAATCATATTCCTATTCCCCTCCTATCTCTCTCTCTCTCTCCCTCCCTTTCTCTCTTACTCTCTAATGAAGCTGGCCATAAGCAGCAGCCTTCATTACATTCAATCCTCTGGATGGCATCAGCAATTACGGTTTAGCTTCTTTCCCGTTATGACCACAACACTGCAGCTTCCTAACTTTCGAAACTCGCAGACACACACCTTGTTTTTCTTGCATTTCAGTTCTATCAGTCCTCATATTATCAGCATTTCTCCTCTCTGTTTTCCCTGTATCACATTGCCTTTCTTTGTCCTATCACCTTTTCCTCTTGCTCTTTACTTCCTATCATTTGCAATCTCATTGTGTTCCTTACTTTTTTTTTCTGCTACAGATTCTGTTTCTCTGATGATTTAAAGAAAAAAAAGAAAGAAATGGAAAGTGTGGAGATAATAAGTAGAAAAACAGATAGACAAAAAGCAGAAGAAACTAGGGGGGGAAAACAGTGAAAGGGTGATAGATTAGTACAAGAGGAATGGGGGACATGAAAAGAAAATATAAGAGAAAATAAAAAGGTGGGGAATGCAGGTACGTAAAGGAAGAAATAAAGGTGAGGAGAAGTAAATAATAAAAAGAACAAGAAGAAAAGAAAAGAGAAGAGAGCAGGGAAAACAAGAAAAGAAGATAAAAAGGCGGTGGAGTACGAAAAGTGGGCAAAAAAGAAGAGAGAAAGGAGAGGGAGAAGAGAAGAAAGAAAAAGGCAATCTAAAAAAAAACCTAAGGAAATAAAGAAGAGAAGAGAAGAGAAGAGAAGAGAAGAGAAGAGAGAGAGATAAGAGAAGAGATCCTGCAGCAGTTGTAAAGGCTGCAGGGAGAGGTGGAATCCCGCTGCTATTTATAGCACACTGTTTATACTGGAGCAGCGATACACAACCCTGAGTCCAGATCACTGCTTTATCTGTTTAAAAATTCCGTCCTTTTAGTGAATATGTTAAGTATTAGACCAGTGTGTGGTGGTTTGCTGGAGTTTCCCCCTGCACTGCACTACTCTCTAAAGGCTCCTCGAACATACCTGACTCAGCTCATGAAGGGCTGGATAATGACCTGACCAGCTGAATCAGGTGTGTTGGAGCCGAACAGTGTGTGTGTGTGTGTGTGTGTGTGTGTGTGTATGTCTGTGTGTGTGTTAGTGCAGGCCTGGGACTGAGAGTTACTGCGTTAGCGTCAGATCACAGCATTTTATTGGCTTATTTGGCAGATCTGCAATCACACTCCTTTTCCCTGAAGCATCATAGCCTTAAAGTAACAGCTCTTCCAAAAAATAAAAAATAAATAAAGTAAAAAATAAATACAAATACAAAAATGTAATTACTTTCTCAGTGAATGAGAAAACAGATTGCAGCAGACTTCATTAAAAACCTCAAACAAAGACTAATGTTAAAAAAAATGTTTATTTTAATAATATTGCAGAATATAACGTAGGTTTATATGTAAAGAATTGCGCATTCAGGAGCATATAGGAAAGTACACAACGACAGTGTGATAAACCTTGATGAATGAATGAAATACTTTTTCCAGTTACATTTAATGGTGTGGAACATTCCATTACCACGTACGTTACAGCTGCTATGAATAGTTTGCTTTCTCTGGACCAGTAATTCGATTGGTTGAGTGGTCTTCCAAAAGCATCTATATTTCTAATAACCATTTATTCCAGTTCCTAGTTCGAAACAGCTACTACATTAGTTTCTTCAGCAGACATGACAAAAGATACTTTTCAGAAATAAAACTTCTGTATTAATGAAATTTGAAAGCTCATCATATGAAGACAAAAAGGAGGAAGGCATACTAAATTGACCCTACCAGAAAACTATGAACCAATGTGAGCTAGCTAGACAGCAAACCCACATGCAGTGGTGGACAGTAACGAAGTGAATGTAATTTGTTACTGAAATAAAGTATACCCAAGTAGGGTCTGGTTTTAACTTAGTTTGATTGCTGCTTGGTGGTATCTACTTACACACTACATACAGTTCATTGTCAGTCCAACAGCAAGCAGAACATTTTAAGAGCAATAAATGATGAAAGAAACTCCTGACTCTAACTTGCCACAAGACCCGTGGCCTTATTTGTACAATTTTATGAATAGTTCAAAAAAGGTTTTGGGCTCATGCCAATTTTAATAGATATCAATCAATGTTTGACTAATTGTTATCATTCTTTTAATAGATTAGATTTAAGAGTAACATTAGAGTCTTTTTTTTACATAAATTAAGTTGATTAAGCAAAGGCTCGTGACAAAAATGATAATAGGAACATTATAGCCATAATAAATACATCATACTTTGGATACTTAAGTACAATTGAAGGCAAATACATTTGTACTTTTACTCAAGTTAAGGTTTAAAGTGAGCACAATTAACTTTTACTGGAGTCATATTCTACAAAGTGTCTTTACTTTAACTAAACTACATGGTTTGTGTACTTCATCCAGCACCGCCCATGTGCTATGAAATGAGTGTATCTTCTTTAAGATCTATTTTCACTACCAGAACAACTAAACACATTTGACCACATTTGTCTGAAATATCTGTATATATGTAATTCTTGTTTATTGAAATTATTATATAAAAACAGTGGGGTGTGGTTACACTGTATTTCAACATGGCTGTGATTTAAGTGCACTACTGCACTCTTGCTCAACTGAAAAATGCAAAGACCTTGCTTGTTTCTGTAATATAATTGGCCACTTTCAATTTCAAACTATACTCCAAACTTTTGGATCAGCAAGAATAAACAGCAAAAAGCCTGTTTGTGGTGAATGTGTAATGGTTTTGGTGTGGAGTTTGCTTGATATTAACCGTTTTAGCTTCTTTGCCAGCGAGAGCATTTTCAATAGGACATAGGACAGCACATGGAATTTTAAGAGGCTCACATACCTCTGTGTAATCGTTTGTAAGAAGCATAAACACCCTGGAGTGTCACTCATAGCAGAGAGGCAACAAGGACATGAGTAACAAGCAAAGGGGGACAAGAAGTGGCTCAGAAGGGACCGCATTTAGATCAGGCAGTCTATGTACAGCTGTAGGGGGCATTAAGTTTTCATGCTGTGGTTGTATGATCTGATCCGAACGGCTCTTATGATCACGCACATGGCAAACACAGGAAGCAGAACAGACCAAGCTGGATTACTCACCACCATCACACACAGAGAAGTCTAGCCTACACACACACACACACATACACACACATGCTTTTAAACAATCCTTTTCTCCCTCTGTTGACACAAATAGTAACACAGCTTATATATACTATACCTACCCGTAAATCTAACCCTAGATAGAAACCTTTGGTCCCCACAATGTCAAATCTGTAACATATTCCTATCCTTATGGGGGGGACACTTGATCCCCAGAAAGATACTAATACATGAATAATCATTGGATGGACAAGGTGATTGTTTCTGTCCACATCAGCACACCACAAATGCACGTAATATGTGTGCGTATGAGATTTGATATATTGGAAATGCCTTATTTTGCGATATGCATTAAACCTACATTTCTTGCCACTTACAATGACGCTTTGTGATTCTTGCCAAAGTTTAATGTTGCATTTTGATACCTGTGTTAAGATCAGAGATGGGAGGTAACGAAGTGCCAATACTTGTTACTGTACTTAAGTAGATTTTTACAGACCAGACTCGTTACTATAGTTTGAATCTATTTGTTGACATGATCAATATTTTTTCTTCTCATTGCGTGTAGTTTCCAGACTAATTAGAAAACACTAACAAAACCAAAACCAAAATAACAAATGCAAAAACAAATGAACAAATCCGAAAACACAATGACAATTCAGACAAACTGGAAAAGGCAGGTAGAGTTTGCGAATGGAACACTTACCGATCATTGGACAAGACACCTGTCATTCAAGATATACAGGAAATACAACAGTATTATGTTTTTATTAAGCAATTAGCCATATAAAACCAATGTGGCAATAACAAGTACAATTTACATTACAATACACAGAACAGGTGCATGAAAATACAAATATATACACATATATTTAGGAGAAAGAATAAAAAATAGATACATTTATAATAATAATAATACAATTTAATTAAAAAAAGGATCCTTCCTCAAAGTAGATTTGAATTAATTCCAGTTTCTCTCTTGCTTGCCAATGTTTACTTCTGTTATTCTCTTATATTTAAAGGTGCACTAATCAAAATAATAAATAGTTTAAAGTAAACTGAGAACTTTACACATGTACAAGAAACAAAGTTTTAAGATTTCATACTTTCTGTATATCTTGAATGACAGGTGTCTCGTCCAATGATCATTAAGTGTTCATTCACAGACTATTGTCTGAATTGTCGTTGTGTTTTCGGATTTGTTATTTGTTTTTGCATTTGTTATTTCGTTTTCGGATTTGTTAGTGTTTTCTAATTTGTTAATTTGTTTTCCGTTGTGTTATTGTGTTTTGCACTTTTCGGCCACCGTAATTCTGCGTACACCACAGATGTAAACTAGTTTACAAATATAACAATGACCATCACAGAAGGCAACAGAAAGTATGGGGTTAACGTAGATGAGACAGAGGGAGTCATGTAAATATGACTGAAAACGGAGACATTCCTGATCACCTGATCATCATTAACATCTGCTTGTGTAAAATATGGTGGTTGTTCAGCCTGGATGTTTTTATTAGGTAACCAAATTTGAAATTCTTTTGTATTAATATATTATGATGTGAGGTCCAGTTACCAGCATGACACTAAAACAGGTAGTAGTAATGGATACGTTTTACATAAGTACATGTCAGAACCCAAACTTCTTTACTTTACCTTGAGTGACAAAGTGTAGTCTGTACTTCACATTTTACCAAAGTCTTTTAAAACAATCTGTACTTTTACTTGAGTGAAAGATGTGTGCACTTTTCCCATCTTTGGTCTAGACAGGATACTGGTCTGTTACTGGCTGTGCAATGTAATAGATAGAAAGCAGTATAGAATAGAAAGAATAGAAAGCAGTGTCTTTTCACTTTGTGTCATTTGTTTCCATAAATATTTTCCATAATGCTCACATTTACTGCAGTGTGTTAGAAATGCAGCCCAGCAGCACATTTACAAACTTCCACTGCAGTGCAATTCTGCAACTCTTATGTCTCCTCAAAAGCTTCGGAATCAATCCTGGTGAAAATTTACCTTTAGCTAGTGCCTCACCTGTAAAGTCGAACTAACCGATCAGAGAACGATGGGTGATGTATTTCCTTAGTAGCGTAAAACATACAACCATCAGCCATTACATTAAAATTCAGAGTATGCAGTAGTTAATACCTACCAAATGTGGTCCAGGGAAACAGGGTCATGGGCACCCAAGGTTTATTGATGTGCATGAGGAGCAAAGGCTAGCCTGTATGATCCAATCCCACAGAAGAGTACTGCAAATTGCTAAAAAAAACAGAACCGGACCATGGTGCAATGGAAGAAGAAGGGCAGCCTGGTCAGAGTAGTGTTTTCTTTTACATGATGTCACAGATCAGGTGTGTGTGTCGCTTACCTGGGGTAGAGATGGCAACAGGATGCACTACAGAACAACCTTGCAAAGAGAGTATGATGCTCTGGACAATGTCCTGATCGAAAACCTCGGACCTTTATGGATGTTGCTTTGATACACACCACCTATCTACATTGTTGCATACCATGTACACGTCTTCATGGCAACAGTATTTCATAAAGACATAAAGACAATTTGAGGAAGACAATGCTATCTGCCACACTGCAAAAAAAAAACTAGTTTAAGAATAATCTGAAGAATATAACAGAGTTATAGATTTTGGCTTAAAATCCAAATTCCTGAGATCCCAATCAGATTAAACATCTAGTGGAGGTACGATCCATAAAGGCCCCACCTAGCAACTTACAGAGTTTAAAGGATCTACTACGAACATGTTGGTGCCAGATACCACAGGACACTTTCTGTGGTCTTGTGGAGTCCATGCCATTAAAGAATCCATGCTATAGAGAGATCTACACAATATTAGGCAAGTGTTTATAATGTTATGGCTTATTGGAGTACATAGACATACAATATAATTTGTGGAATCTCGCTTTCTTTACAGATGGGAAAAATCATAAACTTCCCTGTGTGCCAAAATTAGAACAGGCTTTAAAGCATAGCCTTTTTTTTTAAACAAAAACGTGTGATTATTCAGAAGTGTTTGGAGCTCCCCTTGTGTGACAAACACTAAACCGAAACCCATTACAACAACATATCTGTGTGAGAATTCAGTGAAGTGTTTTCAGTAACACTTATGCAAATCTGAGTTTTAAATCCAGCCTGTCTTAAATGGGATGCAAAACTGGATTGTCGGAATTCCCCTCCGAGGGTGTTTCTGTCTAGACGACGTAGATCCATGTGCTAGATCGCGATTTCTCACACTCCTACAGGAGTACACACAGATTTCTGTAGCCACCTACATGCAGCCAAATCAGTAGAGCTGGATGAATCCAATGACAGAATCTCAGAGAGCACAATCATACATTCCTGTGTTAAATAACAAAATCTTTGGACACAGTCGGCATCCTTTGGATTTGCAGTTTCAAAATGCTGTCGCGCTGGAACAAATGCATTCATAGTTGCAGTCCGAATAAAGTCCAATTACACAGGATGTGATGCATGACAGCACATATGCAATGGATCTGAATTTCGTTTACCTCCATCTGCTGATAATGTGCTTACAGTATAACAAATACCTTTTCTCTTCTTCTTTTTTGTCATTAAGATTAACCTCTGCATTATATAGAGTGTGTGCGCTGTGATGTTCCCCTAAACACATGCAGTAACCCATGTGATAAAACAATATTCCTCATAAACCCACATTTTAAATAATATGGAAATAATTTACATGCAGAGGCGGGAAGTACTGAAGTACAAATACTTCGTTACTGTACTTAAGTAGATTTTTCTGGTATCAGTACTTCATTATTTATATTTCAGACAACTTTTTACTTTCACCCATTACATTTTTAACACAAATGTCTGTAATTTCTACTTCTTACATTTTAAATCCAGGCTCGTTACTTTAGTTTTAATCTGTTTGGTGACATGATCAATATTTTTTCTTTTCATTGCACAACTTTTTCAGCCCGTAAACCTATTTCTTATCATTGCACGAAATTTTCAACCTTTAACTAGTGTAGCATTTCCTTGCTATCACGCACCACAGATGTGGGCTAGCCTACAGAGCTAACAACAAGCAAGGCAGAGGGCAACAAGAAGTTTGGGGTTAACGTGGATGGGACAGAGGGTGTCAGAGATGTAAACATGACTGAGAACAGAGACATTACTGATTACCTGATCCTCATTATCTTTTCTCTGCTTGTGTAGTATATGGTGGATGTTCAGCCTGAATACATTAATTAGATAACAAAATTAGAATTAGTTTCATATTATATATTAATTTGATGTGAGGTCCAGTTACCAGTGTGACACTAAAACAGGTAGTAGTAATAATGTCAGAGCCCAAACTTCTTTACTCAAACTTGAGTGAAAAAGTGTAATCAGTACTTCAGTGAGTCTTTAAAACATGAGTATCTGTACTTCTACTTGAGTAAAGGGTGTGTGCCATCTCTTTTCACTTTTACAAATGTATGGAAATAGAATCATAATTGCAAAATACAAAAATGGAATCAGAAATCTACTCATTCTGAAGCAGAAAAAAGATTATAGGTGAGGTGGTAGCTCAGTGGTTAATACACTGGACTCTGGATTGGAAGGTCACAAGTTTGAATCCCAGCACCACCAAGCTGCCACTGGTGAGCAAGGCCCTTAACGCTCAACTGCTCAATTGTAAGTCACCCTGGATTAGGGAGTCTGCCAAATACCATAATTGTAAATGTAAATGTACATGTAGAATAGCAGTGCTGTGGAACAAGGAACAGAATCACTACACAAAGCATTCATAACACTATTACAGCTCAGCGAAATCAGAATCACTTTAGTGAATCATGAACGATCAATCCCATATCTAGAAATTCAAATCCAAATAAAAAAGTATTAAAAATACATAGCATCACAAACAGCACAAAGATCACAATCGTAGAACCATGCGAATTAACGGGAATCACCCAGATTAGGATGGGTCTCATTTTGAGTCTGGTTCCTCTCAAGAATTCTTCCTCTTGTCATCTCAGAGTTTTTCCTTGACAGCTTGCTCATTAGGGATGAATGTATTAATCTGAATTAAAACGTATTTATCCAGAATTCTGTAAAGCCGCATGGTGAGGATGCACTGTGTTACAATAGCTTGATAAATAGAATAAAATGTAATTGAAATGAAGGATGGGATTGAAAACTGAACTCAGTAGTGGAATCCCAGCATGACAGAAAGGGTGAATAAGGAAATGGTAATGGAGGCATAACGCAACGGTAAATGGTAACACAGTGAGAGCCCTACATTGACAGAAATAGCCACGGTAACAACTCCACAGCTCCTTGGAAACAGAATCACAGCTGCTTGGAGTCAGAATCACAGTTCCTTGGAAACGCAATCACAGTGCAATAATAACAGAATCATAGCGCTATGGTAACAAAATCAGAACGACATAAATGAGTTATCAGTCTGAGGATTATTTCTCTTTTGCAGAGGCACAAAGCAGAAGCAGCGAACCAGATTTAATGTGCTACAGCAGGGATGTGCACATACACGTGTGTGTGTGTGCGCGCGCGCACAGCACAATCTACTGTGCATAATAAAGCCGGTCGGTTGCTGCAGCAGACGTGTGAGACGGCACGCCTGAACTCATTCCCACTGCTGAAGCCGATCTGCTGGCTGTCGCACTGCTTTCTGTCAGAGCTGATAGCTGTTAGCCACGCTGTTCAACGCGTCTGCATTTCAGTCACACACAACCATGGAGGGAATTTGTCAATTTGTCATCTGGAAAGCATGAGAGTGTGGCTGTGACGCTGGGTTGCAGGACATTATGAGTTGCCTCACATATCACTGTAAGTCTGAAGGACTCCTCTAGTACAATCAGGCAATTTGAAACTTTCATATAATAATAATCAGTTCTTTTTGCCAATTACTATTTAATTTCCACAACGTGATGCGATTTAAAATGGCAGTGATAGCACCCAGTGCACACGATACGTCAAACTTCCATTTTCCTCAGAACATAATTACGGAATTGCCTTCATCAAGAACATATGTGATATTGAAATTTCTCCAAAATAAGAAACCTGAGAGAACAGCTGTCCTTATGGTGCCTGCAGAATCTAGCGAACATCATCGCAACAGCTCAGGCACTAAAAATACTGCCAAACAAAGCAGCTTTCACTTGACTGGAACACATAATAATGGTGAGTTTTAAGACATAATGAGCCAGTCTTCAACACACCAGGTGTTAAATGTTATTCATTATTATACCACAAGGCTGATCTGACTGCTCAGAAGGTGTTGATTAATTTCCTCTAACAGCACCTGTGCACATAATATAAATCACAGGTTAATTCAATATGTTATGGTTTCTATATGTGCACATGATTACATGTATGGAAAGTCTTGACCGAAGAAGGCTTTAGATCTAATAGGAACTTTATAAGTCTGATACATCGCTTTAAACGTTGTCTTTATTGTTGCCTGTTTTGGTTGTGTTTTAGTTTTTAGTCTGAGATCACTTCTGTATACTGAACTGCAAAACTTCTTGAATCAATCAAATTGTTAGCAATCATGTCAATTCACACAGGATCAAATTTACCTACACTATATGGACATGTTTTAGGACACCTGACTTTTCTAGCCATATGTGGTTCTTCCTCAAACTGTTACAACAGTCGAAAGCACAAAATTGTATATCATGTCTTTGTATGCAGGTGCATTGAATGTTTCCTTTACTTGAACTGGGAGACTCAAATCTGTTTAAGCATGACAATGTTGTACAAGGCAAGCCCATGAATATATGGTTTACATGGGTTGGAGTAGAAGATCTTGAGTGGTCTGCTATAGAGTTCTGACCTCCACCCTTCTGATTACCTTTAGGTTGAGTAGGATTGCTGACTGCACCCCAGGCCTCCTCACCCTAAATCAGTACATGACTTTACTAACACCCTTGTGGCTGAATGAGCAGAAATCTCCACAAGCACACTCCAAAATCTAGTGGAACATCTCTCCCAGAAGAGTGGAGGTTATTATAACAGCAAATGGGGACTAAATGTAGAATAGGATTGTTAAAAAGCACATGAATTTTACAGGCATGGTGTCCAGAAACTTTTGTCCTCACAGTGTAATTCTCCTGGGGGTTTTATCTAAATGTAAAATATGATGTAATCTTTCTAGGCTATGCACATAAAGTCTGTAATAATTATTCAAGTGGAATTAAAATTCCAGTAATACAATTATATAATTTATATATAATTATAGTTATATTCATATAAGTTTATAACTGTTTTGCATTCAAATCTTGAGAATAAATATAAACAAACAAACATATATATATATATATATATATATATATATATATATATATATATATATATATATATATATATATATATTCTAAACAGATACACAGCTCAGGCTAGGAAAAACAGGGCATGGTAACACCCGTATAAGAGACGTAAGAGAAAGACAGACTCTTCTGATGAACCTGTTCCTCCCTACAGCCCTAATTACAGAGTCAACTTCACCAAGCAGCATAGTGACTCATCACACACACAAACACACACACACACACACACACACACACACACACACACACACACAGCAAATCAGTACGTCACAACTGTGGCATAGTTGGAGCTATGAGTTGTTCTGCTTCAACATAGAGCTCAGGTAAGATTTGATCCACGAACTGAGAGAGTGACACACAATTAAGTGCTGAACAAAGTGATAAATTCAAGATATTATAAAACATACAAGCCAATAATCACAATTTTGGTTTATCTTAGCGCTTTAGTGCTGCGATATTTCAAATTATTGTTTTCTTTGATTTTTGCTTCTTATCTTTGTTCTCTACAAAGTAGGTCATCATCTTGTAGCTTATTTTGAGCGAATGTGCCACAGCTGGAATTGAAGTCTTTATATCTCCCCTAGCATGACATTAACAATGCAACTTTAGTGCAATTTAAGATTCCTTGGTCATGGGGTACTACTACTACTACTACTACTACTACTAATAATAATAATAATGATTATCCAAAAAGACATGCTGTTATAAGGGGGGAACAAATCTACAGTGACATTTCCTATAACAGGCATACTTTTCCTATAACAGCATGTCCTGAAATATTTTTTTTCTCTTATAACATAAGTTCAATATTTATTATTCACATGTTACAATATGTCAGTGAAAGTTTCTATCATTTACATCAGATTATATACAGACAATTCCACCCCAGCATCTTTTTCTTCTATACCTTGAAGAAAGATATGCTAAAAAGAAATGTGTACAGGGCTTTGAGATGTCGGAGTTTAATCAGCTTTAGGTTTTGGGTTTTGAACCGTTTTGAAAAAAATGGCCCATAAAACAATCCATTCATGACCCTCAGTCACCTAGCACGAAACAGATTAACACTTGACTTTTTTAATGACAGCACCTGCTGTAATGCAGTGACAATAACAGCTAGCATCACAATAGTTCTAGATACAATTGAAATGTATATTAATTCTACGACGATCTGTTCTGTTACACTGTAATAATATTTGGGCTGATGTAAAGCATGTAAAGCTGGATGAATAGTGTACCAGATTCTCAGAGTCAATGTAGTGAAACTAAATTGCAGACAGATCAGTTAGTGTGTGTATATCAGTATGTACAGTATTTGGCTACTGGCCATTAATCTAAACCCTAATATAAGTATAGATTTGATTACAAACAAAATAGGGCATAGTCTGTATAGTTAAAAGCTCTTAGCTGATGATAAGGACTGGGTATAGAACCATCTCTAAAAAGGAAACACACTGTTGTCGAATTTTAATGTAGAGGTTCTCAAAAAGGACAAACTGAAAAAGCCTCCTATTTCTAACTACGCAATAGTCAAATGAATCCAAAAGTATGTGTCATGATAGGAACACAGGCAAAAAAAAAAAATGAACATGTCTCAAGGCTTTTGCTGTTCTCAATCAGTCCTCTTTGATAGCACAGTGCTGACACATTGTTCTATACTGATTACATAAATATTCCTACCTGCTCCCTAATTCAATGACAATAACATAATGAATACCTGAATTATTCAGGACAGGTATACAAGGCTACATCTCATAGGATTGGAGCATATACACTGGCCTTGAACATGATATTAGTACAGAATAAAAAAAGATAACAAAGCATGCACATAGAAAATATAATATATTCTTTAGCCAGGCAAGTGCAAAGTCCTATGTTTTGTTCAACTGAGCAGGCTTTGGACTTGCATATTGTTACAAGGCTAGTTAGTTAGCTAACAGGAGTGTAAAGTAGCAATACAGAACAATATATTGACCTGTTCCCTACTAGGCTCTAGGACTTTCAATATGTCTGCGTAATGAATGATACATACACCAGGCTGCATAATAAAATCACTTTTTAATCATAAAACCATGCCTAAATTATAGAGTGTAATAAATTAATTGAACCCACCCTTTTTTTTTTTTTTTTACAATAGTAGCTCTGCTTGCTCTATCCTGAATCAGGAGAGGCTACGGATGAAACAGTAGACTAAAACAAAGTGCTTTATTGATCAAATATATGTACAATGCACCAGCACTAATACTGAGAGTTAGACAGCATACAAATCTAATAGAACAGGAATAAATGCACATGTGAATTGGGAATGATTTGGGCAGGTGTTCTGAATGCTCTAAGGGTCATGAGTACAAATCCCAGAACTGCCAAGCTGCCACGGCTGGGCCCTTGAGAAAGGCCCTGAATCCTCAACAGCTCAGGTGTATAAATAAGAATTTTTGGCCTAATGCCATGAATGTACTGTAAATATTAACTGACTGTCCCTAAAAGCCCTGCCACTTTCTCCATCTCATCCTATTACAAATGGGCTTGAGCACTCCTTACTTTCTGTTTATGGTAAACAATTAATGGATGTTTAACTTAATTTACATTCCATTTAATACTTTTCTTCATACATTTAACCTTAATTAACTATGCTTATAAGGTCTTGCTACTGGAAAAACCATTGAGCTATGCTTTTTCTTCCTATGCAGATGCCAACAAACAGCTCTGACTGCCTAATACATTCACTCTCTCCCCCACACTATCCTCAAACCTAAAATGATGGAAATGCTAATTTTCCTCTCTTTTTTAGGCTCCAGATCTGGCAGATTAAATTGTTTCTTTTTAAAATGGCAAAAAAAAAAAAAAAAAGAAAGAAAAAAAATGGTGGGCAGGGGAAAAATCAATAACAAGTCTAGTGTGAGGTAAATACTGTTTCTTTATATTCATCATCCTTTATCAGTACCTCACTACCACTACACCATGGCACTAAGACCGTGTATGAAGTAAAGACGCTCGTTTTAGAATCTGGTCCATAGAGACTTCGCAAAACTCTAAGAAACGCCTCTCACCCCCGCAGTAATCTTATACACACCACTTGGATGTAGTAAGTGGGTGTGTTTAGTGAGTCATGGTAGAGCAGTCATGCCATTATCAACCGATGAAGGTGGCTCTTTAGTAAACGGTCATACATGGCTAGTCTGTAGGGGTGTCCACATAGAGGAGCAAAGATGCAGGACCGAGTGTGGTTTCCTGAATGTGAGTGCAAAGAAAGAAAGGACAATTAAGATTGACAGAACAAAATTTTGGAGTGACAGAAAAGTCAAAACAGACATTTGTTTTTTTAACCTGGGCACCTAGCAGAAACACAAGCTAACAAGGTTTTTTTTTTATGCTAATACAACGCTATTAGGTGTGTCTAATTGAAATATTACCTGTATAGAACGTCAGTTAGATATGACAGACAAAGCACAGCGATGTATCCTTGGAAAAATTATTTTTATTGACTCACTTCTTAAAATGAATGGATATTTACTAAAAATGAACTGTTATAGTTTTTGAAAAATTGCATTATAGCATGAATATAGCATTTGCCACATAAGTGCAACACTACGTGATACAGGTGGTAGACCTAAAACTTGCTGAATCAAACGAGTTAAAAATCATTTAACATTCAATTTGCTTAGACAGGTAGTATAAAATAAATAAATGAAACTTAGCTTTTACAGTTAAGAAAACATCCACTAATTGGATCAGGTGACCATTAGCCCGGAGCACACACACAAAACAACTCTATGTTCTTTTTTGACTAAAGTTCAGTAAAACCACTCTGTCCACCCTAAAATTCCCTTTTAACACATCACTGAAACCATATGTGTGTGTAAGCACTCAGAGAAGCCAAGCACAGGAGTGTGTGTCACGGCCTTGAATGCCTCCAAGCATCTGATCCCTCTATCCACCACTCTATTAGGGCAGTTATTAAAGCGGCCCTGTGACAAAGTCCACAGATTAAAGGAGAATGAATGAGATTAAACAGAGTCTCCGCTACAATCTCGTTTACCTGAGCAGGGCTCGCTATCAGAACGGAAACAAGGAAGAAAACAAACACAGGAAAATTACATGCATACATTTTTTTAATGCAAATATCAAAATGTCAGATTTTATGGAATATGTGTCAAAATCGCATTTTAAAAAACTGACGTGATGTGGATTTTAGTATGAATATCTCGGCCTTATGGTCAGTAAGGTCTTGGCCTCTAAGCTAGTGTGCATTAAAAATCGTCACTTTCTCTACCACCACTACAAATCAACAATTTTTATGACATCTTTCAGCTTTTCATCAGATTTTTCGTTTTTGCCTTTATCTGAAGAATCTGACGTGTCCCACCCCCCAGCATGATAAAAATCACCTTACACCTTTTAGCTGTTGAGTTAGCTAAATACTATTATCTATTTAAAAAGAAGTCTTTACTTAATATCACCTGACTTCCTGTTTTAGTAAAAATTACATTAAATTGAATAATGCTGCACATTTAAAAATCATATTAAGAGAGCTTTAAAGGGCAACCGACAAGGTTCTAGCTAAATAGTGTATGCTAACACGTAACTTACTTGCTTGGAATTGTTGTTTTATTTATTAAAGTGTGATCCCCATCACAGAATATGTAAAATGTAGTGTTTTAAGGTTTGGATTTTTTTACATTTTAATTTAGGGTTCATATTTTTTTAAATATTAGAACTGTAACTCATTTTAGTCTTTGCATTTTACTGTTTCTTCCTAATTTAATCTCGATAAATCCCACCCATCAGTACCAGCCCATCGTACCACAGTTACCAACCTGGGAGCTGAAAGGCTAAAATGTGCTTTTCCAGACACACATGAAGACAACAATTTCCTGCTCGTGCTGCATCATAAGGCGCTACTCCACATGTATGACCTCACAGATCTAAAGCAAGTATTCAGTCCCTCCTGTGTCATCGTTTGGATTCAAATGTGTGGTTTCTGGACGACTGGATAAAAACTTATCTTGAGCCTATCGGGAGGCCCTAAATCTTCCCCCCTACTACGGTAAAAATAATTTTAATGTATTGCACAAAATATACATTCCCTTTTTCTCTCTCTCTCTCTAAACAAAAATTCACTACTTTTGGGAAGTGAAAATCTTTAGTAGCAAAGGTCATGAAGCAGAAGCACCAAGAAGGAGTAGGGCTTCAGGATATAAGAATTAATTATTAAAGTATTGTT
Source organism: Silurus meridionalis (assembly GCF_014805685.1). Classification (NCBI taxonomy): domain Eukaryota; kingdom Metazoa; phylum Chordata; class Actinopteri; order Siluriformes; family Siluridae; genus Silurus; species Silurus meridionalis. Next base: position 18,046,203 of record NC_060906.1, read on the forward strand.
TTGCATTAAAACAGGCCAACAAAGATCTCACCCAAAGCTCAAGTACGTATTTGGGAATTTCCCTATTAAACAACCTATAAAATAGTGAACTGGTTTAACAAACTAGATGTTGACCTGCAGAGTCATGATGTTCAAATCACGATAATATGCACATATCTGAATCTTCTCACATATTTGAATTTTACTGCATTAGAACAGTCTAGAAATGACACTTTGAAATGCTCTCAATAAAAAAATCTGATTATCCACTAAAATCCAATATACACCAAGAATGATGCAAATAATAAACTGAAGAATTGATAAATGAGCTATATAAAGTAATGATAAATGAGCTAAAAGCAATAAATGAAGCTTTGGCTCTGACTTCGTTCTAAAATTAGCTGCTGTGTGAAGCTGGAGCCGATTCATGTGTGCTTTGATGTACATGTAAGCGTGAAGGCCGCCTACTCAATCCTCATCCAGCCTGTGCTGCTACAGCTGAGAAGAAGAAAAAAAGAAAAAGAAAGAGAGAGATGCATGCTGTCTGTTGCAGAGGCAAGTGTGCTCATTGGCCATTTAGTTTCCATCCATCCATGCATCCATCTGACCAACCATATATTCATCTATTGGCAGAATGTTTAAGGTTGTGGTCAATGTGAAGCACTATGAGAACATTGTGTGCATGTACATGCGTGTGTGTGTGTGTGTGTGTGTGTGTGTGTGTGTGTTTGCAATCTGCATACTCTGACCTACAATGTACCCTCTCCACTGGACTGCATGTCTTATAGCAGTTCTGCTATGTGACAGGAACGTGGCTGCAGCCCCATTTTATCATGCCTAGCTTTAGCTGGTTTTTAGGTCAGCACTCACAAAGTTGACAGAGCTAAAAACAAAAAAAAAAAAGCAGGTGTGTTTAGGAGTGTGTGATCTGATACGAAAACACTCAGGGAGCCAAGAACATGCACACCACTACAGCCACTCCTGATAGCTGAGGAGATATATCAAGCTCTCGCTTAAACTCCTGAATCTGAGCATGATTGGAGAAAAAATATAAAATAAAATAACACAGCGAACCCTGCCTGTGTACAACCTGACAGTTGTGTGTGTATGTGTGTGTAGGAGAAATATAGAGACACCGGGTGGAGATTTCTAAAAGGTCAGATGATTATGGGTGCAGGGGTTTTGTGTTTGAGGAACAAATATATTCCACGCATGCCGCTCCTCAACTCAATGAGCTTTTTTGGTAAAAAAAAGCACACAGACGCAACGTGACACTCGCAGTCAGGCATGCGCCAGAATTACATTTTTAGATGACAGTAATTGCTTAATCACTTATCATAGATTAGAATAGACTTTATTTGTCACATGTATATTACAGCACAGTGAAATTCGTTCTTCGCATATCCCAGCTTGCTCAGAAGCTGGGGTCAGAGCACAGGGTGGGCCATGATACGGCGCCCCTAGAGCACAGAGGGTTAAGGGCCTAGCTCAAGGGCCCAAGAGTGGCATCTTGGCAATACTGGGGCTTAAACCCCAGACCCTCTGATCAGGAACCCAGCACCTTAATCACTGAGCTAAAGAAAATGGCAGCATGTTCAGTTGCTCTCGATATCTAATTAATATCACACTACTGGCAAATACATTACTGATATCAAACAATCAACTGTTTATTTTATAAATTCTGTTTTTACCGGCTTAAAATAATTTTGCCAAATTGTTGTGGTTTTTTTATCATGCAGTGCTACTATAAATGTGCTCTGGCAAACGCTTTATTTATAACACCAAAAAGAACAAGAGTCTTGTGAATAAGCTGGGGGAAATTCAGGAATAATAAAGTCCAATCATCCAATTATCCAATCAGAGAGCGAGTAAATTCTGCCAGTTAGCACGATGCAAGTGTGTCAACTATGCACCAATTCAAACGTTAGCAAATTATTAAACATTTATTATGAAAAATAGTAAAAGAAGAATAACTATCATATGAGGTTTTTAACGAGTGGTGTTTAACACAAATTCCTGTGAGCAATATTTAAAAATAGGATTTTAAAGGCTGAGTTGCAGCCAGGTGCTGCTAATTAAATGTCCTTGATCAATTGATCATCAGCAAGTGTGACCACACCTGTAAACGTTTTAGCAGTTTGCGTGTTAACACAATGCTAAAGAGGAAGACAACATTGATCATCAATGATCTGAGGGAAGCACTAGCGCTATGAATTATTTAGCTGTTCCACGACCACGGTGGGTGGAAGACCTTTCCAGGAGTGGCCGCCCGACCAAAATTACCCCAAGAGCACAGCGACGACTCATACAAGAGGTCACAAAAGACCCCACAACAACATCCAAAGTACTGCAGCCTCACTTGCCTCAGTTAAGGTCAGTGTTCATGACTCCACCATAAGAAAGAGACTTGGCAAAAATGGTCTGCATGGCAGAGTTCCAAGACGAAAACCGCTGCTGAGCAAAAAGAACATAAAGGCTTGTCTCAGTTTTGCCGAAAAACATCTTGATGGAAAATTCTTCTTCCAAACTTTTTGAAAGGTGTGTATCCCATTAAGTCTGGTGTAAAAGTAACACTGCATTTCAGAAAAAGAACATCATACCAACAGTAAAATATGGTGGTGGTAGTGTGATGATCTGGGGCTGTTTTGCTGCTTCAGGACCTGGAAGACTGGCTGTGATGAATGGAACAATGAATTCTGCTGTTTACCAAAGAATCCTGAAGAAGAATGTCCGGCCATCTGTTTGTGACCTGAAGCTAAAGCAAACTTGGGTTCTGCAGCAGGACAATGATGCAAAACACACCAGCAAGTCCACCTCTGAATAGCTGAAGAAAATCAAAATGTAAACTTTGGAGTGGCCTAATCAAAGTCCTGACCTGAATCCTATTGAGATGCTGTGGCATGACCTTAAAAAGGTCACGTGGCTGAATCACAACAATTCTGCATAGATGAGTGACCAAAACTCCGCGCTGTAACAGACTCATTGCAAGTTATCAAGTTATCTGCATGTTGTGTTCACTTGTGTTATCTTTTACTAATATTTAAATTAGTTTGATGATCTAAAACATTAAAGTGTGACAAACGAAAAAAAATAAATCAGGAATGGGGCAAACACTTTTTCACACCACTGTATATACACATCTCATTCTGTCTAATATATCTAATATGCTGTGCTAACATGTCCCATTATCTACAGGTAAAGAATGTTTTTACATTGATCACACTGAAAGGAGAGGTGAAAAGTCATGAGCAGTTGTCCTTTGTTATTATAATTAAGAATTATTTTTGCATATTTATACTCATTAAATCTGAAAACAATGTAGATTTTTTTTAAAGAAAAAGCATCCTTCCTTACATTTCTATTTAAATTTTCTATAATAATTAAGTAATATATTAATAAAAGTTACTCTAAAAGCTTTATCTCCTCTTATCCCTGCATGCTGTACATTTGATCCCATGCTTTCAGTTAAAAGCATGCAATCAAGTTCATGAATGCAAAAAAAATATTACAATTTGGGCCATTCCATCATCAGCAGTAATTTTGTGTTAAAAAAAACCCAACATAATTAATAGAGAGTGTGAGGGCAGCCGACCTGAGCTCGTGGACCAGTGTTGAATTGTGCTGCGAATTGTGAGCCCACAAAAACACTCAACAGTGACATGAACATGCTTGCTCGGCTGAAATACAGTTTGCTCATGATTCAAGTTTAATCTTGAGACTTTTGGGGTGGGAATAAGATGCATGTTCCTACAGCTCTGTGTGATTCCTCTCAACTATTTTCTCTTATTCTGGAAACAGATCTCATTCAAAATGGTGGTTAAAAACAGTAGAAGAAAAATGAATTGTCAATAAGCAAAAAAAATAATAATAAAATGGCAGAAACATGCAAACACTAAGCCATTTTGATGCTGACTAATTTTAGAAATAAAAAATGAACTAACGCACTGATTTAAATATAATAAATGTAAGAGTCTTTTAAAGGGATCTTGTGCTGTCTTCCTGTTAGGACACTATAATTTAGGAAAAGCCTGCCTACCCAGCCTCTTTACCCAGAATGCAAATGAAATCCCGTATTGAAGCATCTGGTATAACGACTGTGCGTGGTGAATGTCATGATGTATTATTGGTGCATACCTATTTGTGCCACAGTGTTACCACAGAGCAGCTGTATGATGATATGAAGTCAAATACTACTTTTCAAACACAGGATTACTACACATCTTACAAAGACTTAAGGCAGATCCTCAATCTGCTTGTTTCTCATTTATGTGACATTCATTTCTTTTCCCAAATCACACACACACACACACACACACACACACACACACACACACACACACACAATTTAATTTCTGCATTCAGGATGACCACATCTATCCGCCAAAGACTGAGCGACACTCTCGCTCGTCGAGCCGCTGCATGCACGTCAGGCTCCGAAAACCAATTGGACTGAGAGTTGCCATGCCAACCAAAGCTCCCTTCAGTCCCGGAGAAAAGTGCGTGTCGCAACACGTGACCTTGCGGCCATTGGGGAAGACAGAAAGGGAGGTGGAGACGTAAAGCTGCAGCCTTTCGTGGGCTCATGGCTGCGATGGCAGTGACTTGAATGGCACATTCATGGCACGGCCCACACAGATCTTTATAATCTCTATTCTCACACCCATGTCAACTGACGAACGCTTTTCAAGAGGTTAAACTCAATGTTGTCTAAGTTGGTGGACATGATATATATTTAGCATTAATGATATTGTCTGATAGTCCCAAATAAAAAACAGCTGCCAGGCAAATCACTAGATTAATGTATGTATTCTGATGTTTTTCCTTCTATATTAAGAGCTCATTAACTGAGACTTGTTTGCTCTATGGCACATAATCTAAGCCTAATAATAAACACATTCAAAAAGCGGTATTATTTAATCACTAATTACCAAACCTATTCAAAGAGACACTGATTTAACATTTAACAAATGAGTCTCCAGTCTCAGTCCAACCTTCAGGACAGAGGACTTTGCACTTTATTTGTTTATAACATGATATATATATTTTTTATTGTTGTATTAACCTGAAAAAAAGACACAAAAACACTAGTGAGGATAATGGCTGTTTACAGCTGCTACAATGTTTTATTCGTGGAAGGAAAACATTTTGATACTGTAAGCTAATAAAATGTACCATACGCCATCAAAACAGGAATCACTCACACTTTGCTGGTGAATAAGATGGAAAAAAATCTAAGACTGCACTCATAGAAAAAGAATAAACCTTGAGGTGATGAGAGGGAGTCTGCTTAGAAATGGGCAACATTACACCAGCATTTGATTCAGTTCCTGAAATAAAGAAGTATCTTTTGTTACCTTATGCAACAAAGGGGCAGTAACAATATCATATAAAATAAAGCAAATTTTATTTGTCACATACACATACATACACTCTTTATGTCACCCAAATGAGGATGGGTTCCCTTTTTGAGTCTGGTTCCTCTTAAGGTTTCTTCCTCATAACCTCTAAGAGAGTTTTTCCTTGCCATAGTCGCCATTACTGCTGATCAGGGATAAACACACATCGTTCACCTTATCTGTTAAATTCTGTAAAGCTGCTTTGAGACAACGTCTGTTGTGAAAAGCGCTATAGAAATAAACTTGACTTGACATACAGAGTACGATATGCAGTGAAATGCTTTTTACAACGATCCGGCATTCAAGCATAAAGGAAAAATAAAAAAAGGAAAAAAAGAAGGTAGATAAATAAAAAGTATAACCTATGTAAAATATAAAATATATGAAGATAGATGTGAAAATATGTGTATATACCTGGATGCGTATGACAGAAAAAACAGCAAAATTTAAAGTGATTAACGTGATTGTGTATGTGTGTGTGATATGTGTGTGTGTAATATGAATTTGTGTGGTACAGCAGTAGTATGTGTATGTGTAATGAATGTGTGGTACAGTACTAGCATGTTTATTTGTAATATGAGTGTGTGTGGTACAGCAGTAGTATGTGTATGTGTAATATGAGTGTGTGTGGTACAGCAGTAGTATGTGTATGTGTAATGAGTGTGTGGTACAGTAGTAGTATGTATATATATATATAATATATAGTGTGTGTGGTACAACAGTAGTATGTATATAATATAGTGTGTAGTACAGCAGTAGTATGTATATATATAATATATAGTGTGTGTAGTACAGCAGTAGTATGTATATAATATGAATATTTGTAGTACAACAGTAGTATGTGTATATATAATATATAGTGTGTGTGGTACAGCAGTAGTATGTGTATATATATAATATAGTGTGTGTGGTACAGCAGTAGTATATGTATATGTAATATAGTGTGTGTGGTACAGCAGTAGTATATGTGTATATATATAATATAATATAGTGTGTAGTACAGTAGTAGTATGTATATATGTAATATAATATAGTGTGTAGTACAACAGTAGTATGTGTATATATATAATATGAATATTTATAGTACAACAGTAGTATATATATATATAATATAGTGTGTGTAGTACAACAGTAGTATGTATATATAATATAGTGTGTGTGGTACAGTAGTATGTGTATGTAATATAGTATGTGTATATATATAATATAGTGTGTGTGTAGTACAGTAGTAGTATGTATGTATATATAATATATGTGTGTGTAATATGAATATTTATAGTACAACAGTAGTATATATATATATATAATATAATATAGTGTGTGTGTACAACAGTAGTATGTGTATATGTAATATAGTATGTGTATGTAATATAGTATTTGTGGTACAGCAGTAGTATATGTATGTAATATGAGTGTGTGTAGTACAGCAGTAGTATATGTGTATATATAATATAGTGTGTAGTACAACAGTAGTATGTATGTGTAATATAGTATGTGTATATATAATATAGTGTGTGGTACAGCAGTAGTATGTGTATGTATAATATGAGTGTGTGTGGTACAGCAGTAGTATGTATATGTGTAATATGAGTGTGTGGTACAGTACTAGTATGTTTATTTGTAATATGAGTGTGTGTACAGCAGTAGTATGTATATATATAATATGAGTGTGGTACAGCAGTAGTATGTATATATGTAATATATAGTGTGTGTAGTACAGCAGTAGTATGTATGTAATATGAATATTTGTAGTACAGCAGTAGTAGTATGTGTATGTGTAATATAGTGTGTGTGGTACAGCAGTAGTATGTGTATGTAATATAGTGTGTGTAGTACAGCAGTAGTATGTGTATGTGTAATATGAGTGTGTACAGCAGTATGTGTATGTATATATAATATGTGTGTGGTACAGTAGTAGTATGTATATAATATAATATGAGTATTTGTGGTACAACAGTAGTATATGTATATGTATAATATGAATATTTGTAGTACAACAGTAGTAATATGTATGTATAATATAATATATGTGTGTGGTACAGCAGTAGTATGTGTATAATATAATATGAGTGTGTGTACAGCAGTAGTATATTATATATATAATATAGTGTGTGTAGTACAGTAGTAGTATGTGTATATGTAATATAGTATGTGTAGTACAGCAGTAGTAATATGTATGTGTAATATGAATATTTGTAGTACAGCAGTAGTATGTGTATATGTAATATGAATATTTGTAGTACAACAGTAGTATATATATATATGTAATATAATATGAGTGTGGTACAGCAGTAGTATGTATATAATATAATATAGTATTTGTGGTACAGCAGTAGTATATGTATATATGTAATATGAGTGTGTGTGGTACAGCAGTAGTATGTGTATATATATAATATAGTATTTGTGGTACAGCAGTAGTATGTATGTAATATGAGTGTGTGTAGTACAGCAGTAGTATGTATGTATAATATGAGTGTGTGTGGTACAGCAGTAGTATGTGTATAATATGAGTGTGTGTAGTACAGCAGTAGTATGTGTATGTATAATATAGTGTGTGTGGTACAGCAGTAGTATGTGTATATGTAATATATATATATATGTGTGTACAGCAGTAGTATATGTATATATAATATAGTATTTGTGGTACAGCAGTAGTATGTGTATATGTAATATAGTGTGTGGTACAGCAGTAGTATGTGTATATATAATATAATATAATATAATATATATGTGTATATGTATATATAATATAATATAGTGTGTGTACAGCAGTAGTATATGTATATGTAATATAGTATTTATTAGTACAACAGTAGTATATGTATGTGTAATATGAGTGTGTAGTACAACAGTAGTATATGTATATATAATATAGTGTGTGTGGTACAGCAGTAGTATGTGTATGTGTAATATAGTGTGTGTGTAGTACAGTAGTATATGTATATATGTGTAATATGTGTGTGTGTGGTACAGCAGTAGTATGTGTAATAATATAGTGTGTGTAGTACAGCAGTAGTATGTATAATATATATAGTGTGTGTAGTACAGCAGTAGTATGTGTATGTGTAATATGAATATTTGTAGTACAGCAGTAGTATGTATGTATAATATGAGTGTGTGTGGTACAAGCAGTAGTATGTGTATGTATGTAATATGAGTGTGTGTGGTACAGCAGTAGTATGTGTATGTGTAATAATATAGTGTGTGTGGTACAGCAGTATGTATGTGTATATATAATATGAGTGTGTGTGGTACAGCAGTAGTATGTATATGTAATATAATATATGTAATATAGTGTGTGTACAACAGTAGTATGTGTATATAATATAATATAATATAGTATTTGTGGTACAGCAGTAGTATGTGTATGTGTAATATAGTGTGTGTGTAGTACAACAGTAGTATGTGTATGTATAATATAGTGTGTGTGTACAACAGTAGTATGTGTATGTATAATATAGTGTGTGTGGTACAGTAGTATATGTATGTATATAATATAGTGTGTGTAGTACAAGCAGTAGTATGTATGTGTAATATAATATAGTGTGTAATAGTACAGCAGTATATGTATATATAATATGAGTGTGTGGTACAGTAGTAGTATGTGTATGTATAATATAGTGTGTGTGGTACAGTAGTAGTATATGTATATATGTAATATAATATGAGTGTGTACAGCAGTAGTATGTGTATGTGTAATATGAGTGTGTGTGTGTACAGTAGTATGTATAATATATATATATATGTGTGTGTACAGTAGTATGTGTGTGTACAGCAGTAGTATATGTATGTATAATATGAGTGTGTGTAATAGTACAGCAGTAGTATGTATATATAATATAGTGTGTGTGTAGTACAGTAGTATGTATATATATGTGTGTGTAGTACAACAGTAGTATGTATATATATAATATAAGTGTGTGTGGTACAACAGTAGTATGTGTATGTATAATATAATATAGTATTTGTGGTACAACAGTAGTATATGTATGTATATAATATAGTGTGTGTGGTACAGCAGTAGTATGTGTATATATAATATAGTGTGTGGTACAGCAGTAGTATGTATATATGTAATATGAGTGTGTGTAGTACAACAGTAGTATATGTATATGTAATATAGTGTGTGTAGTACAGCAGTAGTATGTGTATGTGTAATATGAGAGTGTGTGGTACAGTAGTAGTATGTGTATATGTAATATGAGTGTGTGTGTACAGCAGTAGTATATGTATGTGTATATATAATATGAGTGTGTGTACAGCAGTAGTATGTGTATGTATAATATGAGTGTGTGTAGTACAGCAGTAGTATGTGTATGTGTAATATGAGTGTGTGGTACAGCAGTAGTATGTGTATGTGTAATATGAATATTTGTAGTACAGCAGTAGTATGTATGTGTAATATGAGTGTGTGTGTACAGCAGTAGTATGTGTATGTGTAATATAGTGTGTGTGGTACAGCAGTAGTATGTATATGTAATATGAGTGTGTGTAGTACAGCAGTAGTATGTATATGTAATATGAGTGTGTGTAGTACAGCAGTAGTATATATATATATATATAATATGAGTGTGTGGTACAGCAGTAGTATATATGTATATATATAATATGAGTGTGTGTGGTACAGCAGTAGTATATATATATATATAATATAGTGTGTAGTACAGCAGTATGTGTATGTGTAATATGAGTGTGTGGTACAGTAGTATGTATATGTATATATAATATGAGTGTGTGTAGTACAACAGTAGTATGTATATGTATATATATAATATGAGTGTGTGGTACAGCAGTAGTATGTGTATGTGTAATATGAGTGTGTGTGTGGTACAGCAGTAGTATGTGTATGTGTAATATAGTGTGTGTGTACAGCAGTAGTATGTGTATGTATAATATGAATATGTGTGTGGTACAGCAGTAGTATGTGTATAATATGAGTGTGTGTGTGGTACAGTAGTATGTATATGTGTAATATGAGTGTGTGTACAACAGTAGTATGTATGTGTATGTAATATGAGTATTTGTGGTACAGCAGTAGTATGTGTATGTGTAATATGAGTGTGTGTGGTACAGCAGTAGTATGTGTATGTGTAATATGAGTGTGTGTGGTACAGCAGTAGTATGTGTATGTGTAATATGAGTGTGTGTGGTACAGCAGTAGTATGTGTATGTGTAATATGAGTGTGTGTAGTACAGTAGTATGTGTATGTAATAATATGAGTGTGTAGTACAGCAGTATGTGTATGTAATATGAGTGTGTAGTACAACAGTAGTATGTATATGTGTAATATAATATATGTATATGTGTAATATGAGTGTGTACAGCAGTAGTATGTATGTGTAATATGAGTGTGTGGTACAGCAGTAGTATGTGTATGTGTAATATGAGTGTGTGTGGTACAGCAGTAGTATGTGTATGTATATAATATGAGTGTGTGGTACAGCAGTAGTATGTGTATGTATAATATAGTGTGTGGTACAGCAGTAGTATATGTGTATATATATAATATGAGTGTGGTACAGCAGTAGTATGTGTATGTGTAATATGAGTGTGTGTAGTACAGCAGTAGTATGTGTATGTGTAATATGAGTGTGTGTAGTACAGCAGTAGTATGTGTATGTGTAATATGAGTGTGTAGTACAGCAGTAGTATGTGTATGTGTAATATGAGTGTGTGTAGTACAGCAGTAGTATGTGTATGTGTAATATGAGTGTGTGTGGTACAGCAGTATGTGTATGTGTAATATGAGTATGTGTAGTACAGCAGTAGTATGTGTATATGTAATATGAGTGTGTGTGTACAGCAGTAGTATGTATGTGTATATATAATGAGTGTGTGTAGTACAGTAGTAGTATGTGTATGTGTAATGAGTGTGTGTGGTACAGCAGTAGTATGTATGTATAATATGAGTGTGTGTGGTACAGCAGTAGTATGTGTATGTGTAATTTGAGTGTGTGTAGTACAGTAGTATGCGTATGTGTAATGAGTGTGTGTGGTACAGCAGTAGTATGTGTATGTATAATATGAGTGTGTGTGGTACAGCAGTAGTATGTGTATGTATAATATGAGTGTGTGTGGTACAGCAGTAGTATGTGTATTTGTGTTAAATATGTGTGGAATACCATTTGGACCACTTACCTCAATTTGTCTGAGAGAAAGATTAAGCAGAATCCCATTGCCTGTAATTAAATATTTTTTTATAAATTTCGGTGCTAATTTTAGCTACATGATACACTATTTTGCCAAAAGTTTGTGGACACCTAACTTTTCCTACCATATGTGGTTCTTCTCCAAACTGTTACTACAAAGCCAGAGGCATACAATTGTATAGGAAGTCTTTGGATGCGGTACAATAAAATATTGCTTTTACTTAAACTTGGAGATCCAAACCTGTTCCAGCATGGCAATGCCCCTGTGCAGAAACCAAGCTCCCTGCAGATATGATTTATATGGTTTGGAGAGAAAGATCTTGTGTGGCCTGCCATAGAGTTCTGATTTCAATTGTACTGAATACCTTAAATAGAAACATTGACTGCACCCAAGGCCTCCTCACCCTACATCAGTACCTGACTTAACTTACACCCTTGTGGCTAATGAACACAAATGTCCACAAGCACATCTCAAAGTTTAGCGGAACATCTTCCCAGAAGAGTGGGGGGAATTGTTTAAAGCAAATTGGGAATATATTTGGAATACAATGCTCAAAAAACACATATCATACTTATGACCAGGTGTTCGCAAACTTTTGGCAATATAGTGTAGCGTATGTGAAACAACTTAGGCAACTGACCTTTACAAATTGTAGGCCTGCAAAATTCATATAATCAGTTACTAGTGGAAATAGAGCTCTGGCAGTCTCTGGTGGATCATTTACTTTAGTCTAGGTACATGTATGACTAACATTGGGACATTTTTAGAAAATAGGCTTTCAAATGCAAATTTTAGGCCAATGAGTATATTTTCTTCCTAAACAAAATACGTGTTGTGGTTGATCTCTGAATTTTATTGTGTGAAAGAGTGAAAGAAAGAGAAAAATAGAAATAAAAAAGAAAGAAAGAAAAACAGACAAGCAGAAAAAAATGAGAGCGAGAGAGAGAGAGAGAGAGAGAGAGAGAGAGAGAGGGAAGAGAAAGAGGGAGTAAGAGGGGAGGAGAAAGAGGGAGAGACCAAGCAGAGATTTCTAAAAGGTCAGATGACAACGAAAGACCAATTTACTTTGTGATATCTCTCTCCTCCTTCTATTTACCCTGCCGTCTCTATTTACCTCACCCCACAATGTCTACACATTGTGTGAGTGTGTGTGTGTGTGTGTGTGTGTGTGTGTGTGTGTGTGTGTTTGTTTGATGGTCACAGTCATTCGTCACAATGGCGAAAAGACACCCCGTGATAAATATCGGGCAGTGCCTGGATCAAATGTCAACGCCACGCCACCACACGACCAATCTGTTACAAGACAAGCATGACGCCTGTGTATAAGTATGGGGTTTGTGTGTGTGTGTGTGTGTGTGTGTGTGTGTGTGTGTGCGCGCATGCATGTAACTAATTACATACACAGATGTTTGACGGCCAAGAAGGTACTGATGATATAAGTCATGATATCAGGGTTATAGATGAAACACTAACTATCAAATTTACAAAAACTTTAAATATAGTGAAAATTGATTGGTTGAAAAAAGCTGCTACACATATCAGTAAAGTCACTTTCTTTTTAAAAAGAATTTTATAACTAGGGATTTAGTCACTGGCATACTCCTCTTCTTCCTATTCATAATTCCCTATCTGCCTAAAGCGAGGAAGGTGTGGCCTCTAAGCCTGTCAGTGAAGAAGGTGTGCTTGCCACACCCAGCATGTCTGTGATTGGCTAAACGAGCCTGACAGACTACTTAAGTGCCAACAAATTGTTAATTTATGCATTGTAATATTCTGGAAATTCCTGCCTATCTTCAAAAACTAAATGCTAGCCCAGCACTAGCCAGGTAATTGAAATTTGGAAAAACAAATTCCTCTCCTGCCAGCAACACAAAACTCACAGCATTAAACGTGATCAAGTGTCAAAGTGAAACCACAGTTTCACTCGATGATTGCAGTCGGATGAAACCAAAATCAAACACAGGCTTCACAAATTTAGTGGAAAATTGTGAGCGCACACATAGAAAGGCCCAGAACACACTGTCAAATACGGTTGTGGATCATTTCCAACTTTTGCCTGAAGCCTGAAGTCCAGAGACAAGTAATGACACGAATTCTAGTACGTCCCAGGATGTTTTAGTATTTAACCCAAAACCTGGTTGCTTCTGCCGGGTGATGATTAACTGGATTTCAAAAGCATGAACAAAATATGCATCCAAAGGATTACAAGAGGCCAAACAAACAAACAAACAAAAAAACAATATTTCGCATTTGTTTTTTGCAGTCTCTGGATTCAAATCTTGCGCAAAGTCAATGCAAAAATATTATTCGAGTTCAAGGTTCAAATTCTTGAAACATTTTGCACTGAAGATGATCCAGTAGCATCTCCAGCGTTAGAGACATCGGATTAGAGAAAGTGGATCAGTGCTGCTTGCACGTCTGGTTGAGCCAAATATTAATTGTGGATGTCCTGAATAATTGGGACTAACCATTTGCAAGCGGATGGAGAAAAACGAGGGTCGAACAAAAAAAAAAAACAAAATAAAAAACCCCACAAAACAAAAAGAAGCCTATCTGGGATTCACTGTGGCATGGATGCCAATAATTCTGAAAGGCGATGCTGTGGAGATGCTGGAAACCCAGTTCCAGTCGTGACGTGACGTCCCTCATCCTGGCCTTCTAATTGCTGGAACCCACACGCGGTGCGCTCCGGTGCCAGGATTCCATGCAGGCGCTAAAGCGTCCCGCTTAAGCCCAGGAGCCGGTGTGTTCAGATCGGTGATCGCCGCTGCGTGTCACGGCTCCTCTCTTCCCCCTCTTCCTAATCCTCCTTCTTCTTCCCCCACACCTCTGTATGGGGTGGAGGTGACTGTAAGGGGGTGTGTGTGTGTGTGTGTGTGTGTGTGTCAGAGAGAGAAAGAAGGAGAGGGGGAGAGAGAGAGAGCGGGGTTTCCCCTCATCTTCTCCATCATCACCTTCCCTAAAAACGGCTTCTTGTAGGAGCAAAATGTGGATAATATCAGTCTTTGGTGGAAGAACGAGGCAGCCGAGCCGCGGTGGCCATTTTAAAGCTCTGCTGCTAGTCTGAGGATATCGACCAGCATCAGCACCAGCATCAGCATCAGCACCAGCATCAGCATCAGCACCACGAACCTGCCGTTTCACATCAACACGACGGATACGGCTCTTTTTCATCTTTATTATACAGGAAAACGGACATGCTTTTTCAAAAAATACCTGAAATACACAATCAGTGAAGCGACATCCCCCGTTCTCAGTCATCCCAAAGGCTCCTGTCGTGAGCTTGTCATTCACCAATCACAAATCATCCCCTATCTATTTATCACCATGCAGCTGAAATGAATGCGTGATGCAGGGAAACCCGCACCTGTTTCGTTACGCGACCAGACCCTCAATTTCAGCCAACATCCCTCTTTTTCCACCCTAAAAAAAAATTACCACATCCGAGTTTTTTGTCATTCCGAAAAAAAAATCACATAGACCATTTTTCCCATAAGAAATGAACACATTTGCCATCATAGCCTTAAACCAGACTGGATCCAATAGCACAGTATACACACCTCCGCCGCGCATGGTCTTATCATCATTTATTATTATCATCATCGTTTTTTTTAAAGGAACGAAACAGTGTAAAAACAGGCGGTTGTAAATCACCGACGCTGACAGATGTGACACCGCTGGATAAACCGCTGCAACCCAAAAAAAAAAAACCCGCACCACATACGCGCGACATCTCTCACGGAGACCGGATTATAAATCCCATCATGTATTATAATAATAAATAATATTAATTAATAATAAAAAGAAGCGCAGATGTACCTGTGAGGACGCCGACCCGGATCTGGTGGTCGTGGTTCGTTAAGATCATCCCGTCCGACGCCATGGTTACCAGCGCTGAGAACTCCGCGCGCAGACCCCGAGTGTCGAGCGCACCGAACTCGGGAAAGGGGCGGAGCCTGGAGCTCAAGGAAAGGGAGGGACGGGGGAAAGAGGGGAGGTGGAGCTCATCAGGGAAGAGTAGACGATCGGAGATTCAGCGAGTTCGAGCTGTAGTGAAGATCTGACAGTGAGGTGACCATTAGATAAGGGGGAGGTTGGGGAGATGGAGAGAGAAAGAGAGAGAGAGAGAGAGAGAGAGAGAGAGAGAGAGAGAGAGAGATGGAAGAGGGAGAGAGAGGGACGGAGATAGAAGGGATGGGGAGAGAGAACGTGATAGGGGAAGAGAAAGAGATAGGAAGAGAGAGATAGGGGAAAGAGAGGAATAGGGGAGAAAAAAAGAGATGAAAAAACTGAGAAAGGGAAAAGAGAGAGGAAGATCGGCTGTGTTCCAATACACCGTCGTCTGATTTCCTTGTAGGAGGCCGTTCCATTAATTCATCAACTCAGGTTGGAGGTTTAAAGGCACTGAGGGACTCGTGATTGAAGACTGAAGGAGTGGAACTTATCCAGAAGACCTTGCGATATGACATAATTAAATGTAATCCGGAGAAATCAGAATTAGAAATCGATTTATTACCACGTATGTTTACACACACAAGAAGTTTTACTTGGTGACAGGAGCTTCCAGTGCAGGAGGAAGTATAGACATAGTGCAACATATGATAACACACATAGGAATTACACAGTGAAGATGGAATATAACAAAATATAAGAAAAACAGACAATTAAATCATAAATACAATACAATAGATCATAATAGATTAAAATATATTTGGGCTAGTCAACATTTTACAAATAATCATGAATTTAGGTCTGTTTGGACAGTTTCAATTAGCAGCTTGCAGTTTCTGACCCTCATTAAAATTCATTAAAGTCAATATCTCAGCAATGTCAGTCAGGCCAAAAATTATAAGCACTGATTAAGGTCATACTTAACATTTACAATCATAACTTAGTTTGTAAATACAGTAAAACCCTATTGTACGAGCAACCTATAGTACGAGCAAATTTCGAAAGGCACGAGCAAACCCATGCTGCCAGTTCCATGCTTTCGGCTGAGGGTAGCATCAGTCGCTTAGTTCATCTCGTGTCGCTCGGTCACTCTTGTTGTTCAGTGCAGCAAAAACTTAACTTTTTTATGTTTTTATTTCACTAGAAATCTTGAAAAATGTCTCCCAAGAAAATCAGTGAGGGTGCTGGGAAAACAAAAGTAAATAGAATTACCGTTAAAACCAAGAAGGTTATGAGCGTGGTGCGAATCTCACACTCGCAATCAACCACAACCACATGGGTAAGTGTTAAATTATGTTTACATTATGGTAATTTGCGGTGTATTTGTTTGTTAAAACAGGCTACAAATATTTTTTAAGTGCAGAAATAAGCGATCGAATTAGATCTCGGAACGGATTAAATCGCATTTACATTTATTCTTATAGGGAAAATTTGTTCGAACATAATGGACAATAATGGACCTACGAGCAATTTTCACGAACAAATTATGCTCATCCAACGGGGTTTTACTGTACACTGCTAAAGTCATGACTTTGATAATATTATTTTAGCTTGTGACAAAATATTAAACAAATATTCAGCTAAAAGTATCCTTGGGCCATGTATTTGGTACCTGGGCCTTCAGTGGGGACTCACCCGACTTAATCCACCTCTTAATACCACTATTACGTTGCAATTATAGAAACCATCAATACTATTCAAAAACACAACATAACTTTGTGTGGCATTACAGAGAGAGGTGAATATCATTTTACTAAAGCAAGAAACCCAGTTAAGGCAACTCCAAACCTCTACACTACCACCGCAACTGTGCCACCACCTACATCATCTGGAGCAGTTCAGAATATTTGTCTAATATAAAATGGTAATAAAATACAACCTACTCACCAGAGATGCACTCATAATTTGCACCGCTCCTCAGAGGCTGTAAGCCAGTCTGGAAGCTACAGACATGTTTTGCCAGTAGAACTTGGCTGTAACAGTTTCCCTCTGACCAACCAATCAGAGGACGGAAAAAAGCTGACGCTATTCTGGGCCATCTAGCTGCCCTGTGAGGCGAATATGAAATCAGATTGGTTAAAGAAACAGACTCATTGATAATATTCTCTATGGTAAAAGAGCCAGCAGTACTGACTTTGCAGGCCCTGGGCAGATTAGATTGACATGGCAGCACATAGAGGATGAAATCTGATTGGACAAAAAATCTAACATTCAGATACACATACTGGAATGAAGAGAATAAACTGTTGGGAATAAATGAATACAATTTCATGGAACAAATATTAGAATTTAGTTTGTTATGGTATGTCAGTGCTTCTGATAGTGTTTAGGCCAGCAGAGAAGGCTTTGCTGGCCCTGACCGACCGCCACTGCTGTATGATGAACCATGCCTGTCAAAATTCCATACTTCAATAATTCTGCAATTCTGCTTTACTGCAGCTAATTGGAACCAACTTCACCATACAACATGACAATGACCAGAAGCATATGTCCAAGTTGTAAACATTAATTAGAGAGCAAACAGTCAGCTGGAGTGTTATCTATCATGCACCTAACTGCTCCTGGATGAACTGGGTTTCAAGGTCAGAAAGAAATATCCTACTACTGAAAAACACTTTTGGAGAAGTTTTCCATGAGGCATCGCAAAGTATTTCAGTTGAATATTTAGAGTAACAAACTCTCCAGATGCCGAGGTTGTGTAAAGCTGTTATTCAACGTAAGGGAGAATTGTTCAATGAAATTGAAGTTTGTCATCTGGACATTTATATATTTTTTTGATCAAAGTAAATCTTCAAACCATTAATTTACCCAGTTTGTTGCATATAAATAAACAGAACATGCATGCGTCTTTCAAAAATGTTTGACAGGTAATGTAGATCTTGAAAGAAATCTCATATGAAAACCTAAGATTGTGTAAAGCCCATTTACTATAGAGTCTTAGCCTGGTAATCTGACATATTTGGGAATCAACTCATTACTCTCTCTCTATCTGAGTGCAATACATAAGGTATCCAATTAAGACTTCTACACCTTATGCACTATAGATTTAACAGTGAGCTACTTGGGGATTTAGCTCCCTAAACTCATAAAGGTTTTGAAATGTTATCTTCTATACGGTGCAGAGTCTGTAATCCCATTGGGATTCAGCTCTTGTCTTCCTATACAAGTATAAAAGTCTACACTGGATATTAAATCATTAAATCTAACTTTATGCAGTGCCCTACACATTATATGAAATGTCTAGTAGTTTTTTTCAGTTCTCTATTCCATTTAAATCCGTTATGCTGTGGGTATACATTGACTGTTTACAAGTGTATGCAATGGAGTACATTTTGAGGTGAAATTGCAGCGGGAAAGAAAATAAAATCAAGAATTCTTAATTCAGCAATCAATAAAATATTAGCAAACAATTAAAGACTGCAGCAACATGCAACACAGGCTAATGCAAAGATTTTGTTTCCATTTTATGAAAAGTCTTAGGATGGCCTTTTTCACATACAGTAGATATGTCTGTGTTGTTTTACACAATGTTAATGGTGTCTCTTACAGGTCAGGTGGTCAGCAGAAGCTTTTTTGGTATCATTTTGGTTTTATTCCTTTTTTTCCCTTCTCATACTTTTATACTTTGGGTACATTTTATAAGTAAATTTAAAGTTTTTGCTTTTCTACTCAAATTTGCGGAAATTATATAACATTTTAAACTCCAAAATTCGTTTTAGATACAAAATTAAGCTTTTAATTGAGTAAAGAATTTTTGGTCCAAAGCATCAGAAAAATGAAAACTTACCACATCAAATCAGGAGCATTATTTGCCCTCATATGACAACACCCCTGCTCCATACTTTATAATAGGATAGGTTCAACTTTTGTCATTGTTAGATTACAAATACAGAGATGATGAATATCAGTTAGCATCCATCCAGTAGTGCAAACAGTAAATAAATTAAATAAAATATTAAGAAAATTGTGCAATAGCTAAGATATGATTCTTAAAATTAAACAATATGATGGAAATGACAAATTGTAGCTGTTTAAATGGCAATAATGTGCAAAATAAACCCACCAAATGTAAAGTTTTGTAGTTATGACATAATTGTGATGGCGGCTGTAAGTAGCTAAAATACATCATCTTAAAATCTTTTATGCTGAAAGCACACCTCTCTGTAACAACACTATACAGCGCAAACCTTCACTCATCTGTCCATACAAACAAAACTTTTCTCCGTGTTCTGCGAAAACTGCTTTCTATCCTTCATGGTTTTCTTCGAGACAAAAAATCAGCAGTCTTCTTCATACACGATAAAGCTGCTCTCTCACACACACACACAGACACACACGCACACGCACACACACACACACACACACACAATACCTTGTGTTCTTGCAGCAAAATGAAATGAGAAGGTCTGTATGAAAAAAAAGAAAAGATTATTACATGCACTGAACATTTTAAGTGTCTCCCTTGCCAAACACATTTGATTCAGTAAACAGCTTGTGAGGAGACATCTTGATAAGCAGAATTGAATATTTCAGATCAGGGAGATACTTTAAACAGATGATTAATAGTGTTATGCCTCATGTATGTTTACAGAGTACAAGTTAGTTTTCAGCCTTGCCTCACACAGCCAGTGTTTATTTTATTTTTATATTTTTCTATTAAATACATACAGTCTGAAACTGAACCAAATTCAAATGAACCAAAAGAATGAATCTTGCAGTGTGCATTCAGTCTGTTAAATAAGGGACCAAAAACACATAAATAGATCATTTTCTATTTAGTCTATTTAGTTTTCTTTGCTTGTTTTTGGCTTTTTCTTTCCAAAACTATCCATGTCATTAAAAGATAAGCAGTAACTGAAGTCATGAATCTGATTTAGGTGTATTAACATGAAATCCTTATTTTGTAAATATGGTAGTACATCACTGCATGGTAAAAAAAAAATATTTGCCATAATTCCCTATCATGCTATTACAGAGTTTTTAATAAAAAATATTTAATTAAAAATAAACAAATAAACAAAGGTTATAAATACACAGGTCTATAATAATATAAAATTCCCTTGAATGGAGTTGGAAATGCACTCAGTCTCATCTGTGTGCAATTCCAACTGTCACATCCTCTCAGTATGTACACACTTCTACATTTATGTGAAAAAGCGCTTCATTAAAATAGGGACAGACCAGAGACCAGATATTAGTATGCAAAATTTAAACCTTTTAAGAATGTAAGGAAAGTAGACCCAAAGCTGGGTCATGAATGTGTCATTTCTATCTATCTATCTATCTATCTATCTATCTATCTATCTATCTATCTATCTATCTATCTATCTATCTATCTATCTATCTATCTATCAAGTGTGTATTTATCAATAATAATAACAATAATAATAATAATAATAATATTTATAATAATAATAATAATAATAATAATAATAATAATAATAACAACAATACCATTTCAATGTCCAAAATGTGCTCAAAGTCATCATGTAGGTGCTTATAGCCTGACCTGTTTAAAGGCAACCACATCCCAAGGCAAAAGCCATGTTTCTATTTATAGAATGACTCCATGCTTCTGTAGCATATAATTTCCTCTTGTTTAGTCTCATGGAATAAAAACACAAAGAACTGGCCTCCTCCTGATGCTGGTTGTAGCATGAACTGGGGCTGAATCCCAATAGGCTCCTTACTGGCCATATAAGTGCAGCAGATAGGGTCTGAAATAATGGTTTTTAGCGCAGTGTATGTCCAATACACAGAACCACTTGGGATTCAGGCTGTGAGGATGCAGCAATCCTCACCGCTTTTTTCATTCCGGTCACACACAGGCATTCAGGCTGAATCTATGACTTTAGAAAAGGGATTGCCACAAATTGTAGTGCGAGTGTGTGTGAATAGTAAGTGAGAGAACGATTGCCTTGTAGGAGCATACCATTTTTTTTTGGTTAATATGTTTAAGCAATTCTGTTGGTTTAATAAATGTAATGGAAATGATTAATAATAATAGTAATCTGCATACAGTATGATTATGATATAGTTGATTGTAACAGCTCCACATTCCAGGTTTACCATTTTACATTTATGGTTTATTCGAGAACAGAGCCGAAAGGTCGAAAGTTAAGAGTCTTGTTTAAGGTATAAACAGTCACACTAACTGTTCCTCAATCACACGAATCTTCTGGTTATCAGCACAGAACGCGAGACACAGAGTTGCATCAACTTACAATGCATTACTAATGGAGTATAATTACAATTTGGTAAAGCTTTAAATCATATCATCCATCCATGCATCCATCCATACATCCATCCCAAATGTTAGGGAATCCCGAATCCTTGGATAAAGTGTGTTACTTAATGGTATGGTTATCACATCTACTTTCTCACAGGGTCAAAACAATTTTCAGAGTCACATAATTTGTTACCTATAGTGCATTTACAGGAGTGCTGACTAGCATAATTTTAGGTCACTGGTAAACATAAATAAATTAAGGCGCTATCTATTTGGTAGTTCACAACTAGCATTTTATAATATAATGATTTCAATACAGTAATCTGGTGTTACTTCATGAGTGATTTGTCTGTGCTGGTACTGGAATATCACCAACATTTTATTGTATTCCCTGGCCTAACAAATGTATTTTCAGTCAGGAATTGCTAACTGATGGCTAATTTACAAAAAATAGGTGAATTGGGAGCAAAAAAAAATTAAAATGCAGTACACTTACATTAACAGTATGTGTAAATAGACTGTGTGGTGATCAGGTAAATAAGGAGTAACTAAGAACCTGCATTACCATGGTCACTAAACACACTCCTTATATCAGGGAAAATACAAATCACAAGATAGAGTTAGAGTTTATGGCTATTCAGGATTGAGCACAGGTTCAAACCACTGGAGTGAAACCAAGCATTTCTGCTGAGTTAGCAAAGATGTGCTAAATCCCAGACTCAGCTAAATATCAAGCTAATTTACACAAATGGTAAACCTGACGCGGGACTTAATGGCAAGCAGAAATATGCAGCACATGTGGGGTTTCCACCATAGTGTCTTATATAATATATGGTTGCAATTTTCTGTTCTCAAGTAATTGTATGTGAATGTCATGTTATACTCTCTATCTAGTATTAAGTTCAGTCAATCTATAATTTAAAGTAAATTTTATGTGTTTTATGTGTCTCATGGGGTATTTGCAAGCTATGGCAATACAGTTTAGGGCATTACTACCTAAAATATGCAATTTACGTTATTTCCATCCACACATGGAAGGGAAAACTATCATAAATTATTTACTTTGAATCCACAGTCTGATTTATTAGGCATGAAAGTCAATACAGCCTTGCGTATGTAAATTAATGCTGTTGAAACGTATGTATTAAATTTGCAGAAGCCTATTTGCACACCAGTGTGGTTGTTAATGGATGGGTGTGATTTCTTGTCTCCACTGATTGTATGTGAATGCCATGTTGTAATCGTAAATCCATAATCAATTTTGTTCATCTGTAACCATTTTTGGGGAGCTGAAGATGGAGTTTATTTAATTTGCCATTTTTTTCAGTTCAAGCTTTCTTTTAATTAGCCATAATAGATTGCATTTTACCATATTTTGGCTTAATGAATATGGAATTTTATTTCATTGGATTTGTAGAATTATGCTAATAAAACAAATCTTTGGATTGAGATTTTTAGCGCAGGTCTAGCACAAGCACGGGTGGGTGACAAGAAGGGAAAACTCAGTTGACTTTGCTAAGCTATGGAATTTTGCGATCGTGATTTGGGTCCACTTTTCCCATTAGGGGAAAGACTCACTGCAAATCAATACAAAGTTCTTTTTTCTTGATCCTATGATGAAACCTCTACCAACATGGCCTAAGGGTTAAATAAATAGATAGTATGGAAAAAACATGAATATGATATGCTGTGCCTATAACACTCACCAGATCTAACAAAAATACCTATAGGAGATCTTTTTGAGTGATACATTAGATTGGTCCCACAACCACTATAATCAATTCTCTAATAAGAAGATATAATGTGGAGAAATTGTGTGAGTCTAGTGGCTTGTAATGGTCCAAAACCAACACACTTTTGTCTTAATTTGCCAACTGTCTGAAGCTAAACTGGATAAAAACATGGTATGACAACTGTAACACCCCATGCTGTTTCAGCACATCACATTAGCTGCTTACAAATTCCTTTTGTTAACAACAAATGGCAACAATAATTTTTTTATAAGACTGTATCTTTATCTGTATCTTTAGCAGTAAGAAAACTGTAGCAAAAAATGAAACAGATTTTAAAGGACACTACATTTGGCGAACATGTGGATTAGTGATTTCAGATTTGTCACTACATACTGTATACAAGAGACAGGAAATTTCAACAAATTCAGTTCTACATACCAGTTCAACGTGTCACTGAAAAAAATTTCACCATCTGAATTTTTTCAAATAAAATGTTAATAGTAAACATTTAACTGAAAATTAAAATACAAGACGAGTACAATAAATAGAATGTTTTTTTTTAATGAATGTAATAAAAACTTATTTAAGATATAAAATCAGGCATACAGTAAATAAAACAACTTAATGTGTGCTGTGAAAATCAACCACAGGTCAAATGGACCAATCATGGATACAAATGGAATTTCTAAAGACACCAGAAACAAAACACCATTTGAAACATAGAGTTATGAAGATTCCAAAAGCCTCTCTGCTATGTGATTGAAGGAATGAAACAACATAAAAGAAAAGGACGGTTCATCACAATCTAAACCCCTTTATTACACAAGTCCACTTTATAGCCTTATCTGGGCCCATATCCCTGATCTGTTAGACGCCAGGCACACAGCACAATCCTCTCTCCTGCAGAAGTATGACTCTCACAGCTACATACAGAGGTGTTTAACTTCATGCTGTGTAAATCTTAATTCTTGCATCTTGTATGGAGTGCCACTCAACAACACAAGAGAGCCTCAACAAGAGGCTTTAGTTCTCGGCCCCGAGAGATACGTTCTCATGCGTGACTTCAATCCAATGTATTTAAGATATCCCTTTGTAAAATTTTGTACATTACATTCTGCTATTTTCCTTTAACAATCTGTCAAATGTATTTTTATTAATTATTCTCCGGTATTTAAACACTACATGGACAAAAGTATTGGGACACATTTCTAACTATATGTGGTTCTTCCCAAACTGTTTAAATTACACACAATTGTATAGAATGTCTTTGGATTGGGCTGCTATAGAGCTCTGACCTCAACACTACTGAACACTTTTGGGATGAATTGGAATGCTGACTGCACCCCAGACCTCCTCACACTACATCAGTACCTGACTTTACTAACACCCTTGTGGCAGAATGAGCACAAACCACCACAAGCACACTCCAAAATCTAGTGGAACATCTTGCCAGAAGAATGGGGGTTATTATAACAGAAACTAAGGACTAAATGTGTACTGTTATTTATTATTATTATTTTTTATAATTAAAAATAATGAAAATCTATATATAATACAGACTGATCCTATAATATATTGCAACTATTCAACACTTATCATATAGATACTAATCTCATCATCTATATAGTCTGATATCTAATTGTTTCCATGACAATAGCTACAAAGCATTCACTTAAGACCAGACTCAGTTACATCAAAGTGTGTATAGCTATTAGACACACACACACACACACACACACACACACACACACACACACACACACACACACACACACACACACACATTTTAGTGTGTGAAGTGTCTGTACAAATTCGGTCTTTTTATAAAGTGACATACCGTCGGCAGTAAGTCAGACCCACAAGACTCCCTCCACACAACTCTGAGTCATAAAGCAAGAAATACAATAATCTCATCTGGATTCAAGCAACACAAAGAACCTGTCATCCTACTAAAACGGGGAATGTTTGAATATTTCAGTATAAATAATTTTGTGAATGAGTATGGGACCTGCTCTTTTACGCATCAGTTCTATGCACTATAATTAGTTTTTCATAGACTTCTCTGACACGTCCTGCGCCCTGTGCTGTTAGCATTGTGAGATAATATGCAATCTATTCACCTCAAATCCACCTGCTACAAAAGAACTTAATATATTTTATATGCACATTACTGTTATGTATTATTTTTGCAATTTTTGCTTTTGCCATAGTTGAAAGTAGGAATCAAATACATTTTAGCCCTTATTCTCCCATGGTCATAAATCACTGTTTACTAAATTCTTACAACATTATTATATCAGCTCAGGCATATAATTCTCCCTACCAGCAGAGGTCCTCATCTTTAGAATTCATACCATATGTGAGTCTTTTCCAAACTGATGTCACATATCTGGAAGCATAAAACTGTGCACTAATGTCTTGGTAGCTTTACAATTTTCCTTCAGTGGAACTGAGGGTGTCTGCATCTCCCTCATCTCCATCATCTGCATCTACCATTCAAGTTTTCCAGCCCTAAGCTAATTCAGAGACATAATCGATGATACATGTTGCTTCCCCCCACAAAACATGTTGGCCAGACCAAACCCTAATTGGGGAAAGTGGCAGCTTAATGGTTAAGACATTGGATTTCTAATTGTGATTTCAAATACCAGCAAATATAAATGTAATTTTCACCTCAGCCAATGAAATAAGCAAGTTACATATAATATGGAAAGAAAATGAGACTGTATGGAACTCTAACAGTAAGTGTTTTTTTAAATTACAGACATAATGTAATATAATAATGTAACATTTACCAGCCCTGTATTTCTTATGTCTTGTTTTTTTTTTTTTTTGTAAAATATTAAAATACTTTAATAATGTAAATAAAATCAAATGTAAAAAGTAAACAAATGATGAGTAATAATTTTATAAAAAATAATAATTGAGTAATATTTTTTACAAATCGTAAAAATGTGTGAAACAAAATGTCTAAACACCTTATATGTCAGAATTTTTGAAGAAGGAAAATAAAGAAAAAGAGTGGAGCATTAAGGATTAGAGCCAATGAGAAGAAAGAAGAAGAGGAAAAGGAAGGTGGAGATCAATGACTTCCTGAGAACCTCTACTGATGAGAAAGACAGTGATGGCTCCTACTGTCTTCTTTCTTCACTTCACCCATCATTATACAGCAGCAGGAAGGTGAAGGGCAAAGTTTCAACCTCAAAAATTCCTTATACTTTTAACATTTCAACACAGTCTTTTTTCTCAGAAATTCACATGCATGTTAACCAATATGGGTTAAGGTTAGGATGAGTAATCACCACTTTTCAATGCAAAAAAGAAAAACATCTTTTGTTTTTTGTGTGCAAATATGTGTGAATGCTTGACCAATTCTTAGAGTTATATTAATGGCATTTCGCAGACAGCCTTATCCTGAGTGATAGTTATTACAGCTGAGCAACTGAGGGTTAAGGGCCTTGCTCAAGGGCCTAACAGTGGCAGTTTGGTGGTACTGCAATTTGAACCCATGACCTTTCCGATCAGAAGTCCAACATCTTATTCACTAAGCTACCACTTCCCTGAAGTCTTACTTTACCACAGAATTTTACTCTTAATATTACATTTCAGGAACAAAAAAATCTAACTGAAATCAGGCCCATCACTGGAAAAAAAAATTATTGGTTCAATAAATATGGATCATAATTTGTGGCCATTAATGTGTAATAACAGGATAACAGCAGATATATTTAATATAAATGGCAACAGAGCAATATGCAATAAAGAAGAAATTTTATGATATTTAAAAATTCACATCTCAGTCAGATAAATGATTGTGCTGTGTGGAAGGAGCTTCTCAATAAGGGAAAAGCCTCCAGTAGATCTGTATGCATCCTGAAATCATGGGATGCGCAAAAAAATAGAATATGAGAAGAACCAAAGGATTTAAGAAAATAGGAAAAAACAGCATAAAAATACAGCAGAAGGCAAGAAGAAGTGAAATAATGTCAAAGTATGTCAAGATAGAAAATTAAAGCAGAGATTCAATGGTGGAGGCATTATGAGGAGAAAAAGAAATTCAAATAAAAGAAGGGGGTGAATATAAGATGGACAAGGAGAAAAAGGGATGAAGATAGTAAAAGGAGATCAAATATAAGATAAAGAAAAGAAAATAAAGCAAAAACGAATGAAAGAAAAGAATAGGGAAAAAGAGATATGAGGCAAAAGAGAGCAAGAGAAAGAGAAGTGAAGGGAAGATGAGACGTGAACAGAGGATTGGGCTTGTCTGAGAAGCCGAGTCAGCACTTGCAGGGATCAGAGAGAGGGGGCCTGATTAAACAGGACATGGCCCTACAGTGAGATTTCTGTAGAGAGCATCTGCTGATAGAAAAGAGGGGGAGGAAAGGAGCTCATTAATTCACTTCCTCCCTCATGTCCACTTCTAACTCCACATCACACACAGTCACAATGCGAGGGGGTTCAACCAGCAGAGGTAAATGCAATGTCCCACCATGCACATGACTGAGAGGTAGTAGGGCTAGTGTGGGCAAGCTTTGCTACATATTGGTAAGCTTTCAAAGTACTCATTAATGCAGCATATTTATGTACATTAGATCTATGTCATGCCTGTCAAAGGTAAAATCAATCTAGTCAGGCCAGTAGTAGCCTTATAATGGTAAACAATTGGTTTGCACCAGTGCATTTTTTAACATATTGCACTCCACACATTTCAATGCAAGAGACACACATTTTTTTTTTCATTGGAAAATAAATATTCACATCTTTTGACATTGTTTTGTCAATTCAATTATATTTGTAGCAAACACTTTTGCAAAAAACCTTTTGTATACTAATCCGGATAGATTTAAAAACAGCAATTAGGTGTAAAAATGTTCTGCGCCCACACTATCATTTCCCAAAAGTTGCTCATCCACACTGAAGCGTCTGAAAACGCTCACGTCACTGTACTGCACAGGAGTAAAACTTATGACGTTTTGAACTGTGTTATTTCTGCCTGGCATTTATTTACTTCCTGGCTCTTTGAAGGCACCATCAAATGAATAAAAAGGCACCACTGTTTTCCTCTTTGGAAAGCTACCCTTTCTGTTGCCTAAAAACTAATTGTAAAATGAAAAAAAAAAACAAAGTCTCATTGTATACGGAAGGCCAAAAACTGATAAAAAAAATATGCGTTTTCAAACAAAAACGTATTAGTATGGACATGGCCTAAATCTTGATTAGGCATATTAGATCTAACAGTGGCAAGGGAAAATTACCTGAGAGCATTGTATCCCATTTTAATCTCTGTGACATCGGATATTAAGATTATAAAGAAAAGTCAGAACTCCGTGGTTAAGGCTTCTGATTGAAACGTTCAAATACTTTTAATCACGAAACTGCCACTACTGGGCCCTTGAGCAAAGCCCTTAACTTCACACTCAGCTCAGATGTATAAATGAGATTATGGTCAATTGCTCTGTATAAGGCTTTCTGCCAAATGTTGTAAATGTAAATCTGTACTTTTCCACAGATGTATGCTATAAAACACTAACAGCACTGGTAAATGTGTTAAAAGGGCTTTTATTATGAACATATTGCAGTTAAGAGCACAAGAATGAGCAAAGGAAAGTCTTTATGTTTACAGCAGCATTTCTTTCATGCTAAAGCTACAGTTTTTCAGTTGAAATTATCCACAGAAGTAAGGGTGAGACCTGGCCATAAACTGCTTTTGGAAAGTGAAAATCTTGCAGGTATCCGTCTTTAAGCTTACACATCAGCAGAAAGTAAAAACTTACTGCTGAAGATTCAAGCAGAGGTTGACAATTTTTATCCCTGCTTGAGAAGGAGATCATGCAGTTCAAGGAGAGTATACTCCAAGAAAGTAGCATAATCCTGCATATACGAAAGGCACTGCAACAACTGCAAAAGCAGAACCAAACTAAAATGGGACAAATGGAATAGAAGATAAACAAGTCCCTGAGAATTGACAATCATTTATAAACTGGGAAAAATCTGAGAACATACTTGAGCTATGATATTGCTTAAAAAATCTGCTGATCATATTAAGCAATAGAATGGTCCCACAACCAGACCAATGTTAGTCTAGCATCCAGTGCAAAACCATAAACAAGACTAAACATCCAGCTTAATAGCCAACCATGCATCCAGCTCACCACCTAGACTAACCAGTCCACTAACCAGCTATCCATCCAACCAAACATATAGCAGCCATCCGCTTAGCCCAGTGGTCCCCAACCTTTTTTGTGCCACGGACGGGATTAATGTCGGAAAATATTGTCACAGACCAGTTTAATTTCGGACAATATTTTCACAGACCGGTTTAATGTTGGAGAATATTTTTCACGGACCGGCCTTTAAGGTGTGGTGGATTAATACAACAAAATAAAATGATACGACCGGCATGAATGGTATTTTCTACATAAAATAATAAAGGTGAATCCACTGTGTTGTTTTTTGTTCATTTTGCTAGCTTGCGGGTTAGAATTTAGTGGTAATATATAATGTGGTAACGGCCAGAGAAGCCACTTTAAGAAGGTAGCAGATGGAGGTAAGACGTGACCGAGGCATCATGACATGCATCAAGAGTGAGTCATAGACAGATGTTGTAGAGAAAATCCGGTCATTTTCCAAAATAAAACATCGTTCAGAATCAGATAATTAAAAAAAATGGAAATAATGTAAGTTATGTATTCTTTCTGTGTGGCCCGGTACCAAATGACCCATGGACCGGTGCCGGTCCACGGCCCAGGGGTTGGGGACCACTGCCTTAGCCCACTTACCAGCCAACAATTCATTTCACCAACCAGTCAAGTATTCAATCCACCTATTAAACAAAAACTTAGCACATGAACCATCCACTCATTTAGCCCAGCAACCAGCCAGCTATTCAGCCCACCAGCCTGCCATTCATCTAGCCAACAATCCATAAGGCAGCTAGTCCACCTACTGACCATTCTACCAGCCAACAGGTCTTATACCCTCCTGCAGCAAATATCACACCTCAAAGACTATAGCAGATGGACCTCAAGACCAAAGACAACCTAACAGCTACCACATGCCCTACAAGCCACCTAATCAGAAGGTATACAAGCCAAATTTAACACACCTTGTGAAATCCCCACAGAGAATAAGGCTGCCCAAAAAATCCCAATCCCAGCAAAACACAACAAGCAACAACAAAGTAAAAAAACCTTAACAAAAATGGGAAACATGCAACAACAGTTACACCAAATCTACAAAATGATTATTTAAGCAGTTTTCTCAAATATCGAGAAACAGGACATTATCATACTTTAGCAGAAATGCTATAACCCCCACTCTCAAATCAACAAATCAACAGAGATACCAGACATTTACATGCTCAGGGAAATATATTTTGTGTGTAAACTCTATTGCTAGGACAGGCTGGGAATGTCATGCAGTGCGAACACATGAGCACATCCTGTATTTGTGCCCCCCTTCATATTTCTTGCTCCCGCAACAAAAATAATCAACCCACATCATATTATATATAATAATGCTCACGTGCCTAGTTGCATACTGCCTCATATTATGTTAAATGTATGTTGCTTTGAATAAATGTCAGCAATAAACTAATGAGCAAATGCAATGTTAATGAGACCACTATTAACTGTATTGTTATCTAATCTAATTCCACTTAATTAGAATGAATTGGTTGCTTAAAATGAATTGGTTTTAAAAACCTCCAAGGCAGAACCTGACAGCAGGACAGAAATTTTGAAATATGATGCAGAGGGTGTTATTTTAAATTGTTCAATCTGGTTCTGAAAGCTTGCTGATTCTTTATAATCTAGGGCTTTTATCACAACTTGAATGAAATCAATTAGAGTTAAGATAAATTACCCTCGTGAACGGGATACATGCTTGCAAAAATTTCAAACTGCTGATCTAAAGCTTACTGTACATAAATGTTTACAATTATACAGATAGCCTGGAACTTCTGTCCCTCACCTAGTAGGGGTTACAGCAGCAATTAAACCTGCTGGAGCAATAATGTCTGGTCAGAACCACAATTATATTCTTAAAATACACCAAGTTTAAGGCAAGCAGGGACTTGCTTACACTAGAGAAATATCCATCAATAACTTGACAAGAAACTAGTGAGGTTGGAAAAATGTCTGTTATACTTTACTTCAGTATAAGTACAATTGCATTCATTACAAAAACACCACTTTTTGCTTGTTAGATTTTTATTTAAATCTTGTCTTTTCCTGTGTAGATAGTGACCTTGTTATACTGTATATAACAACACATAGGCTCTTTTTAGCATCAATCAGTTTAGCATCCAATCTGATTCCTCAATGTAGGAAAAATTTTTTTTTATTTATCATCTGCAGTGATAAATGCTTCACTTTTTATGCTTTCTGTATGCTACAAATTGTATTTAGAAGTATAGTTATACTTGTGAGATTGAAGACAGATAAACAACTGGACTGCAGTGCTAATCATGAGGATGAGCCCTGGCCCTACCTCAGTATAATTTTCAATACAATTAAAAGTGAACAAAATACTTGTACATAATCATGAAACAAATAATAAGTATGCTGAAGCAAGATCTACAAATATATGAACAGTACCAGGTTATAATTAACTAAGTTACAGTTGTTTGTTTTTGCTAATGACAGGCCTGACTAGCATTGAATCCAGTAGCTAATAAAAACAAGTTGATAGCAGGACAAATTCTAGCTAAAGGTAAATATTTTAAGCGTAAACATAATTCAAAAGGACAGAACAAAGGCGCTGTGCACAAAGCCAGCTCCATGAATATATGGTTTACATGGGCTGAAGTGGGAAATCTTGTATGGCCTGCTAAAGAGCTCTGACCTCAACCCTATTAAACACCTTTGAGATAAAACCAAACAATGATTGCTCCCTAGGCCTCCTCACCTACATCAGTACCTGACTTTAACAAGGCCCTTGTGGCTGAAGGAGCTTTTAGAGAACACATCTTTACAAGCACACTCCACACAATTTAGTGGAACATCTTCCCAGTAGAGTGGAGGTTATTATAACAGCTAATGTATTAGAATGTTTAAAAAAGCTAATCAAAAGTGTGTCCACTAACTTTTGTTCATTCAGTGTAGATAGATAGATACTGTAAATCCAGACTAGAGTGGGTGTTAGGGTGCTGCAGAAGGGTAACTTTGCTGCTTACTGCTCATCTGTCCTAGGTTTGATTCTGATCCTAAATTACTGTCTAAGCTCAGTCATGCCTACTTGACTTGTCTAAGAGAGTGTTAGCTGTTAGCTGTATTTCCATTTTTTGTCTGTATGTTTATGACTTCACAGATATGTTCTCTGGGTTGTATAGACACCGTTATTGCTGAGAATCTGTTTTGATTTATTTAATGTGACAATAACACGATCATAATATGATGTGTAACACTGTCGCCAATAAAGCAGTATTGAATGCAAATTGAGACTGATGGAGTGAGAGAAGAAGAATGAGGAAGGCATGAGTGAAAAGCTGAGTGTTATGTGTTCTGTAGTGTGATGAGTGCAGTATACTGCTCTAAGGAGAGAAAGAGGAGGTGCTGATATGTGTGTGTGTGTGTGTGTGTGTGTGTGTGTGTGTGTGTGTGTGTGTATATATATATATGTGTGTGTGTGTGTGTGTGTGTGTGTGGGGGGTACATTGGGGTTGTGGAAAATGAAGGAATTAAAATTAGAGAGTAAAAATAAATAAATATTTAAATGAAACCGCTACAGTTGACCTAGCGCAGTATGCTAAGCTGTTCTGCAGTTCTAAACTATGCATGCTGCATGTAAAAAGCTCTTCAAGCTGAGACTTCCTGCTGTATATCTTTGCTCGATTTGCTTGATCTGTCTATCCATCACTCATTTTCCATTGGTTCCTCTTCCTCTACTCATTTCTGTTCTCTTTTATGCATTAGCAAAACCTGCAAAGCAAGCAAATGTGTTTTATAACAAATCTATTTTATAACAGACTTGACAGAAGAAGTGGACACAGTATCTCTGTAACGAGATTACATCCAACTGAACATAGTAATAGTGCTGATGCTTATTTAAAAACCTTTCAACACTGTTTTACTTGACAATGACAATTTAGCAGCAGTTTAACAGCATGTTGTCTGAACATTACAACTCATGCATAATTATTTTAATGTCTGTCATGTAGATATAGTAGAAAGAGTTTGGACTGTTTTTGTGATCTCATAACTCAAATTTGTTGGTGGTACCCATATTTTAGGTCTGAATCATTTCTGAACGTTTGTTTTGTAGAATGCCCAATTATAACCCTTAATTGGTTGAGACTTGTAATACAGTAGTAATTGCAAATAATTAATAAATAACAAAAAGCAGGTCACTTCTTATTCTGAGGGAACAGAATCCATTACTGGCACAGTGCTTCTCAACTAAACACTTCCAACTGAAAACTCTCTTGGTGAGATGCACATATACTAAAAAAAATCATATGAAAATGGTTATTTCTGCAGTATGTACACAACATGTTTCAATTACAAATAAAATTTATTGTTGCACTTCTTTTACACAGCGAGATTTGTTTGGAATTTCTTTGCACCCTGCTCTGAGAATAATTTTTTAGTTTGCATGCCATACACTGGCAAGCCAACCAGCTAGCATGAGCGAAAATTATGATTAAGTGTGAACATGATTTCTTTAAAATCCTGTCTGATCATGTGTATTTACCAATGCAATGACTTCCATACACTTCAAGCCAAGCCACTACATCTTCTCTTATATCTTTGGATTTAGACTCAATGACATGCCTACATTTCCATACAGGAATCCCATAGACACCAAAGGTTAGTGTACATTGCCTGAATTTATTATTTTTAGTATGTTATTATTGTCCAAGAAATGCTTCTGAAGAGTAATTCGTCTCCTCTTGAAACATTCCGAGAGCTAGTTTTCATCCCTTCATCCAGGTCCCCCTAGCTGTCAAGAACCTGCGCTTCGGCAGTGTTTATTTGAAACAAACTAAATATGTGGTGCACTATAAAGCAACTACAGCAGATCAATAGTTAATGAATGGTAGTGTTCATGATAATGGACCAGCGAGAAAGGAAAAAAAATAAAGGTGAACAAAAGCGAAAGCAAGAAGCAGAGAGAGGGAGAGCAACTGTCACTTTGACATTTAGCCAAAATGTTCATGTAGTGTACTGCATACTCTTTCTGAAAATAAAATTTATTGATGTCTTGTGCTAATCTTCAAACCACCACCATATGCACTCCTTTGAATAACGTGTTTTAAGACATTTTGGGTCTGGATGTTTTTGGAACCTTATATAATTGATTTGTTATATTTTTGAGGATAACGATAAAGATCAATACAGCATTACAGCTATATAGCAGACAGCATGTGTGTATGTGTATGTGTGCATGCTACGCTATTTGTTCTCGTTAGTCTTGGCAATCACTTTATCCTGGTCACGGTCATGGTGTATCCAGAGCCTGGGAATAATTTCCTGCATGAGACTGCAGTCAACCAGAGAACTGAAAATACAGAACACATAAGCACAACTCTAGAATGTAAATGTAACTTTCATATCAATGCATCATGTGTTTGGATGTAATGCATGAACAAATAGCTTAAGAAATATTTGCTGAGGATGGAGCCACCAGGAAGGAGGAAAAGAGAAAGGCCAAGGAGGAGATTTATGGATGTGGTTAGGGAGGACGTGCAGGTAGTTGGTTTGAAAGAGGCAGATGTAGAGGACAGGGGGTATAGAGATAGATAAACCGCTGTGGCGCCCCCTAATGGGAGAAGCCGAAAGAAGAAGAAGAAGAAGAAAAAATATGGATTATAAATAGTTAAGTAAAGAAATTTAAATCTTAAAAAGTGGTGGCTACTATGAGCACTTCTCCTACCAACCACGAGAGGTCATGGTTCACAACAGCATCTATACCAATCAGTCATTTACCCTTATAAATATGCATATTTATAACCCAGCCATTAGGGTTGCACAAGCCAGTGCACTCTTAGTGCCGGTCCCAAGCCCGGATAAATGGGGAGGCTATAAGTTTAAGGCGTGATGATAAATGTCATGTCAAGTCAAGTCAAGTCAAGTTTATTTGTATAGCGCTTTTCACAACAGACATTGTCTCAAAGCAGCTTTACAGAAATCAACAGTGATGGTGAATGGTGTGAATTTGTCCCTGATGAGCAAGCCGTGGCGACTGTGGCAAGGAAAAACTCCCTTAGATGTAATGAGGAAGAAACCTTGAGAGGAACCAGACTCAAAAGGGGAACCCATCCTC
This sequence comes from Silurus meridionalis, assembly GCF_014805685.1. Classification (NCBI taxonomy): domain Eukaryota; kingdom Metazoa; phylum Chordata; class Actinopteri; order Siluriformes; family Siluridae; genus Silurus; species Silurus meridionalis. The sequence goes on from NC_060906.1 coordinate 18,081,909, forward strand.
ATCTGGGTGACATCAAGAGTTTGATCATAAATCTTTCAACAATACAGAACACTGGAGAGTGAGAACTAACATGATTACTGGAGTATAAGTTTATAAGTGATGTTCTTTCTGCAGTCTTAAACAGTCTATATGGTTAGTAGCTCCGAGTTTTATGAGCTCAGCAGCTGTGGTCACCACAGAGCAGCTTTGACTTTAACTCCACAAGTGGGTTGTGAGATGGAAAAGGAAAATTCTGGAGTGAGTTTGATAAAGTGGTAGAAGGGGTACCTAGAAATGAAAGATTGCTGATTGGGGCAGATTTAAATAGGCATGTAGGTGAAGGGAACAGAGGTGTGTCAGGGTGCGAGCGAATCCGAAGGCGGAAGCCGGAGTACAGCTCGCTCAGGTTTTAATGACAAGTGTGAGGGAGAGAGATACACACAAGCACACACACACGCGCACGGCAGTCCGAGGTGCGCTTTTGAAAAAGTGTAGCTGACCCAAGATGCGCGGGGAGGAGAAGCGCAGCCGGTACGGGATTGTGGAGTCTGAATGGAACGGATAAATAGAGTCCTGTGTAAAAACCTGAACACGCAAACATAGAACCCACACATTCAATAACGAACAAGGGAGGGAGTGAAAGTGAGGAGCTTATGTAGAAGCAGTGTGGAGTGATGATGAGCCTCAGGTGTGCGTGATTAAGCCTGACGCTCCAGAGAGAGAGGAGGCATGAGTGACAACGAGCCCCAGGTGTGCGTGGTTAAGCCTGGAGCTCCAGGGAGAGCGGAGGCATGAGAGCCACTAAAGGGGGTGTGGCAGGTGGATCCCTGACAGGTGATGAGGAGGTGATGGGTAGGTATGGCTTTAAGGAGAGGAAAGTTGAAGGGCAGATGGTGGTAGATTTTGCTAAAAGGATGGAAATGGTAGTGGTGAACACTTATTTTTTTTAAAAATAGGAGGATCACAGGGTGACTTATAAGAGTGAAGGAAGGTGCACACAGGTGGACAATGTTCTATGTATGAGATGCAACCTGAAGGAGATTGGAGACTGTAAGGTGTTAGCAGGGGACAGTGTAACTAGACAGCATCAGATGGTGGTCTGTAAGGTGGTTTTGGAGGTGAATAGGAGGAGGAGAGTGAGGACTGAAAGAAGAATAAGATGGTTGAAACTGAAGGAGGAAGACTGTAGTGTGAGACTCAGGGAAGAGGTCAGACAGGGGCTCGATAGTGGTGAAGAGGTGCTGGAGGATTGGGCAACTAAGATGCCTGAGGAATGGAGAAGGAGTGTGCTGGTACCGATCTTTAAAAGTAAGGGAGCTGTGCAGACCTGCAGTAACTACAGGGGAATAAAGTTGATCAGTCACACCATGAAGTTATGGGTAAGAGTAGTAGAAGCCAGGCTGAGAGAAGAGGTGACCATCTGTGAGCAACAGTGTGGTTTCATGCTGAGGAAGAGCACCACAGACGCAGCATTTGCTTTGAGAATGTTGATGGAGAAGTAAAAAGAAGGTCAGAAGGAGTTGCATTGTGTGTCTGTGGATTTAGAGAAAGTCAAGTCAAGTCAATTTTATTTCTATAGCGCTTTTCACAATAGACATTGTCTCAAAGCAGCTTTACAGAAATCAACAGTCAAGGTGAACGGTGTGCATTTATCCCTGATGAGCAGCCGTGGCGACTGTGGCAAGGAAAAACTTAGATGTTATGAGGAAGAAACCTTAAGAGGAACCAGACTCAAACCCATTCTCAATTGGGTGACATCAAGAGTTTGATCATAAATCTTTCAACAATACAGAACACTGGAGAGTGAGAACTAACATGAGCACTGAAGTGTAGGATTATAAGTAATGTTCTTTCTACAGTCTTATACAGTCATTATGGTTATAAAACTAGGAGCTACTGAGCTCAACATTTGTGATCATCACAGAAAGCGTATGACAGGGTGCCAAGAGAGGTTGTGGTATTGTATGAGGAAGTCAGGTGTGTCAGAGAAGTATTTGAGCGTGGTGCAGGACATGTATGAGGACAGTGTGACAGCAGTGAAGTGTGCAGTAGGAATGACAGACTGGTTCAAGGTAGAGGTTGGACTGCATCAAGGATCGGTTTTGAGTCCTTTCCTGTTTGCAGTGGTGATGGACATGTTGACGGACGAGGTCAGACAGAAGTCTCCATGGACTATGATGTTTGCGGATGATATTGTGATTGGTTTAGATATAGTGGCATTGAGTAAAAGACAGGAGGCGGAGCTGGAGGTAGCAGAGCTGAGGATGGACAGGATTAGAAATTAGTTTATTAGAGGGGCAGCGCATGTAGGACGTTTTGGAGACAAGGTGAGGGAGGCGAGGGAGACCATTGAGATAGTTTGAACATGTGTAGAGGAGGGAAATGGAGTAGTATATCGGTAGGAGAATGCTGAGGATGGGGCCACTAGGAAGGAGGAAAAGAGGAAGGCCAAGGAGCAGGTTTATGGATGTGGTGAGGGAAGACATGCAGGTAGTTGGGTTAAAAGAGGCAGATATAGAGGACAGAGGGGTATGGAGACGAATGTTTCGCTGTGGCAACCACTGATGGGAGAAGCTGAAAAAAAGAAGAGGAAGAAATATGCATATTTAAACTACATGCTGTCCCTTCACAAAGTCTTTCAGTCTTTCACAGTTTCTATACATGCATTTCCGAGAAATGTTTGTTAGTTTCAGTGTTTTATATGCCATATAATAATCACTGCTGAAAACTCTAATGCAAAATTGACTTGCCTTTTATAGGTTATCTTCATAAAGTCTGAGTCACTTTTCTGAATTAACTTTGCAAATTTATTTATTATTATAAATATTTCTCTAGATTTATTACACACATCCTCTTTAACAACAAAGATTTTTAAGACATGTATGTATAAGAGTTAATGTATTTTTCAATGGCTTTAAAGATCGTATTTTGAGAGCAGGTCTGCGTTTATATTGTAAAAGTAATGTAAAATAAAAATTCACATGACGTGCAAATGTTATTGAAAATGCTTTTGGTATCCTAACAGCAGCAGGTTTGGGGGCATGTGTCAGTTAAATACTGTTTTAAATTTCAACAAATAATTAGGATAGACTAAACTAAATTAATGAATTATTTTACTTGTAAGCATTAATAATTAGCAAAAATGCATATTTAATCTAGACAACAATGGTAATTAGCTGGTTCTTCGGCTCCAAGATTAGATAATGAAGATTCAATCTTTACAATTAGTTGTTCATGACTTACAGTTACATGTAAGTGAGTGTCATTAAATTTTGTCTTCACTTGATTAATAAACATGGACAGTAACTGCCTTATGCCAATGCCAATGTGACTAACTGCAGACATGTTTCCATAACCCACGGACTAGATTATCATCTACTAACTACTTTACAGACATTTTTTTAATAAGAAAATCTGAAAAATACATAAAAAAACAACCATTCCTATGGTTAAGGAATTTCTTTTTGTCCAGATCACGAGAAAAAAAATTTTATGGCGAGAAAATGATGTTGTGATCATGAAAAAAACAGCTCTTGTTATGTCAAGATAATAAAAAAAGAATTGTGATCACAAGAAAACAAGAAACAAAAATATATTATAATGCATGGCCTCTTAGGACTTCCGTAGAAAAAGGTCTTTCAATTAAATGATTTTATTCCCAATTTCTTTCTGACATTGTGTGAATGAAAAATCACAAGGCCTTCAGTTGTGTTTCACGTAATTCAAAGTCTACTTGAAATCCTACAATTTTATAACCTAAACAGAAACTGTTCATTGTTGAGAATCCTTACAATTACGTAATCATGAGCTCGTGTGTACTGAAATAAAGCGTAAAGGTAAAAAGAGATGCTGCAATGTGAATGCGGATCTGTAGATGGCAGCAAAACTCTGTGGGTCCGTCTGCAGTAAAACACTAAAATGCCTGAAAGGCTGAATGCCCAAATTTAGCAAATCATCTAAGACCTATTAAGAGTTGATCATGTGCTTGCTGTCCCACGTTTCTACAAATCATCACAATGTAGTAGAGCTTTGGAGCAAAGTTCCTTTTAGGTGAGAACCCTCACATATCACTATTGGTGCTGCAAAAACTGTACAAAACTAATAGAATTTGTGTTTAAATGCAACAGAATGATTTATTATTTCAAAGCCCCTGGCAATGTACTGTTTCTCTATTAAAAAGTATCATTTCAGTCAGTTATCAGGAATACAGAAAGAGTCGAAACAAAATGGAAGTATTATTATTATAAAAAAAAATTGATAAGATTGTTAACTTCAAGGTTTAGTCATTTATTATTTTCCTGTTGCAGAGCTCAGACAGGCCCAAGCTTGAATGAAACATTAATCTGGCCATGGTGTTCCTGCTGCCTGAAGGCACCGACCATCATAAAGACTGTAGAATGCGAGTCGCAAAACTGCAATGATATAAGTATGCATTCTGGTTCAGGAGGTATTGCTTGCTCTTTTGCGTATTTTTATTTATAGAGGCAAAAAAGAAGACAGGATTAAAACAATACTAAATTAATATGTGAAATGTATTACTTTAAAAACAACTCAAATGTATTTATTTGTTTTGAACTGACCAACTTTGAAATGCAAATAGTTTATTTTCCGTGTTTGGATAATCACATTTTTTTCAAATTCACGTTAAAAATACATCTATATTAATGTTTTTCCCCCCAATAGAGCTTGGAATGCAATAAAATGATATCAATCTCTACTCTCATTCTAGGCTCTATTACCTTTTCCTATCCCTGGGTAACCTGGATGCTAAACTTGTATTTTTATTTATTTCATTTTTAAGTAACTTTCCTAGCCTGAATTTGGCCAAAACTAAGAAATGGAATGAGCAACCTGAATACCTTATATAGGGGTGCTCAGATCAATCTCCCATTACAGGGTATATTTGAAGCAGTCTATTCATCACGTAGCATTAATCATTAAACTATATTTACCAATAATGTGTATTAAGTATTACAATTAAGAGAAGAGAAAGTATCATAATTAAACAATTTATTGGCAAGCGGCATATGCAACATATACACTTAAAACATTTCAGACTGTGTTTGGTTACACCCTGGTATAGTGCAACATGAATCCAATTAGGACACGAGTCGCCGGGACCCTTCTTCTTCCACAGCAGACAGCGGCTGATGATCAAGGCATATGAATTTCGTTATTTGGCGGATATTTCTTTATGCTTCTTACTGTCTTTGAAACATCTCTGTTACCGACAGCTGAGTGAGTGGCGTTTGAGTTGCTGAACTGTCCTGCTATCTCTTAGCGCTAGCCTACTTTGAAAACTGCTCATATTCCTTTACATGACTAGCCTAAAAATGTCTGATAAGGTTGGCGGTGTTGAAATGTTTTGGGTGCTTGTGGCTTCGTGGACTTTTCTTGGTACACACGTTGCAGATTGGTAATGCATTGTCTTTTTCACACAAAACAGTGAAGCCAATTTAGCAGCGCATGAAAATTTGTCTCGGTTTTGCATCAGGCTTTCTAGATTGGCGTTTATAGAAACAGTCGATTAAACTTTGCGTAGCAATTATTGTCTGATTATAATTGGTGGCCGATCAATCGGAGCACCCTTAACCTTAAAGCTGTAGTATTAAGAGTAGAAAAAAATTTTAATATCGGTGATATGATATCTATATCTAAAAAAATTCTTCAAATAAATAAAACTTCAAAAAATGAAAGAATTAGGAGCATTAAATTACTACTATTGTTAGTCTTTTTGCTAGTTTGTGTATAGCAGAAAGTAGCAGAAAATCTTTTGCACACAGATAGGAAGACAAAATTCTGACAAGATTTTCTAGCAGATTGAAACATACTCTTTTCAACTGTCTTTAAAACATCAGTAGTGTTTCCCTTTGCAGCTTTTTTCGGGATGTCTATTTTCTTCACCCACATATAAAAAAAGCACAGAAAACGAACCCCTAAAAAATCAGGAATAACTAAAGTGAGACATTCGACTACTTTTTTTACATTCTCTTTGCGTAGGAGATAAGGTCACCGTCTTACTTACATTAGCTGAAGTAATAACATCATGCACCCTATAACCTCTAATTCCTTCACTTAATCTTTGCAATGCATCTTATTATAAAAATGATTTTATATGCACCATAGACAAACATTCTGCACCTGCCTTAATTTGTACAAGATATTTAGATTCAATTTGCAAAGAAAAACATCTTAGCAGCTGCAGATTATTTTTAACTAGCCCATTATTTAAAAAACTTCTGTCCTGCTGAGTGCTTGTCCACTGAGCATGATCCTCTTTGTGCTTGTTGTAGCTCCCATTTTGGCCCACTAGGAGCAATAACACCTTCGCAACTGAATGGAGATGCTGCGCATGTTGCCCCAACCTACAACTGTAAATCCAGAAAGGCAAGATCTAGAAGCAAGCAGATAATTCACTCATATCAATCTATCAGTATTTCAACAGAATTTTAAATATATGGTTTTGTATATGATTGTATCCCAAAATGCTTTGCCCCAGCTGCACTCACTTATTCAACCTATAACACTGCAGCATGTATAAACATTTTTTTTTTCTGTTGCTTCATCATAACACTGCAACTGCAGAGAAACACCCAAAATAGCTACTGCTCCCTTTTGTATCTGTTATAAATGTCCTTCTTTTCCCAAATACAAACATGCAGGGTATGGTTTAATGAGGCATGCTATCTCCTTGGATAAAAACAAATCCCCTTCCTAAAACATCTTCCTTTTAGAATCTTGAACTGAAGATTAGTACTGCTCTGCAGCAGCATTATCGTTTTATAAAACTTGCTTATACCAATTAGAAAAACTGAACACTACAGATTGATCGTTTGACATTTAACAAGCAAAAAAAAGATCATCTTGAGAATAATCTGTAAATCTAGAGAGCTATTACTAGAAGAGATAACCTGAAATTAATGTTAATTGTTACATTGAACAGAAGTAGATTTTGCTTTTTGTTCTGTCTCAAACATTTCTGAGCTTACACATTGATTTTCACTATTTCACATTATCATTACACGGACCTGAAATAGCTTTACGGCCACTGATCAGGCATAACATTATGACCACCTGCCTAATATTGTGTTGGTCCCTTTTTTGCTGCCAAAACAGTTCTGACCCATCGAGCATTATTATCATTAACTTCTTCAGCAGTTTGAGCTACAGGAGCTCGTCTGTTGGATCGGACCACACGGACCAGCTTTCACTCCCCACGTGCATCGATGAGCCTCGGCCGCTCATGACGTTGTCGCCACTGTTCCTTCTTAGGACCACTTTTGATAGATACTGACCACTGCAGACCAGGAACATCCCACAAGAGCTTCAGTTTTGGAGATGCTCTGACCCAGTCGTCTAGCCATCACAATTTGGCCCTTGTAAAACACACTCAAATTCTTACGCAAACCATTTTTCCTGCTTCTAAAAAATCTACTTTGAGGACAAAATGTTCACGAGGTCACAATAACCTTGATGAGGAATTTCACCTTGAGCAGCCAGAACCACCAGTCACTAGACCTAGAGAGAGATCCCACACAGATAAAACTACAGCCAGAGCAAGCGCAAATAAAATTCACCCAGCAGAAAAGCCAATTCACTGAAGGGGAAAGGGCATGAGATGAGAAATATGCAATTTTCTTTCTCACCTACTATATCTATGGTGAACTCTGACCTGTAAATTCACCTGGCCTTGTGAGCCAATACAAAACAAGTAGGTGTAAATGTGATCTCGTTTGATGGTTTAAAAAAGCATCTACTATTAAGTTGCAGCCAAATGTGAATTTAGCTTTACTGGTTTCATACTGTTTGGCACAAATACCCCAAAAATATATATATATATCTTGTTCACAAATGTGCTAGTAAAACTGTTTTTTCTCTGTGCCGGCCAGGGTTTTCTCATTACTAATGTTACCATTGCCATAAATAGACTCCACAGTTCTCTCAAGGACTGTAAATGAATATCTTAGACATGACCACACTGATTTTCACCCTCCTGATTTCCCCAGATACTTGCTCACTTCCTCACAGAGCTTCATGAACATGTCTTCTAATATAACTGACCTGTCTTTAAGTGTTATTTATCAAGAGGAATGGAGGCTATAGGACAGCACAAGTATGTGTGAAGAGATGGAGCTGTGTGAAGAAAGATGCCTCGAGCAATCCTGTTGACTTTTGCAATGAATGTACCAATCATTTTATTAATTTATTTACAATATTTTCTAATTGTCTTAAATGCATTTTTCTGCTATTAATTAATCAAAAATATACATTACATATTTATATATCTGGCTATATGTCTTGCTCCATCTATTTCTATCTATCTATCTATCTATCTATCTATCTATCTATCTATCTATCTATCTATCTATCTATCTATCTATCTATCTATCTATCTATTATCACATTCTTATATGTACATTTCTCAAATTGTACAGTATATACCATTTATCAATGTACATTTTTTGTCTGGTTATATGTCTGACTGTTTATGACCTGCCTGTCTATCTATCCACCTGTCCATTTGCCATCTGTATATGTCCTTCATCTATTCATATGTCTGTCTGTCTGTCTGTCTGTCTGTCTGTCTGTCTGTCTGTCTACAGTATCTGTCAATCTCTGTCTATTCAGTTTATCTGTCTGTTTGTCTATTTACATGTCTGACTATGTCTATCACTCTAAGTATGCCTTCCTGTCCCCTGTCCATCTGTCTGACTCTCCACTCATCCCTTCTGCCCTTCTACCTTGCTATATGTGACTGTCAATCTGTTCAACTGTCTAACAATCCATCCATCTGACTATGTGTACATGTGACATCCCATTCATTTATCTCTCTATTGGCCACACTGACTCTCTGCCCGTCGTCTACCGATCTATCTGTCCGTCTACATGCCTGTCTTTCCATCATCACTGGGAAAGCCTTCAAAAGCAACCACATGACAGAGCTGACAATAGTAAATGAATAACAGTGCTGTGACACACATTTGTCATTTTGCTTCTCAGGAATGAGGAGTATCTCAAACTCATTTCGCATCACAGAGGCCGACACCTTCATCCCCGTTTTGCCCTAATCAAATCACACTGTTGCAGTCAAACAAGATATTGAATTTTGAAAAATCAGTTTTATATGGGTGATTTAGCATGCTTATGAGGACATTTGCACCAAGCATGAATGATGAGCTCATCCTGTAATGCATCATAAACTACACGCAGTGGCTAGATTCATTCCCACAGTGATGAGCTTTTCACCCATCTGTCTATTCATCAAAGAGTCAAAGACACTGAATATGACTCGCAAACTAAATCTGCCTGGGGAAAATGAAGGTGAACTCAACAGAGCATGACGGAACAATTAATTAGTTTATCATGGATGAAAAACAAATGCACTCTGATTACAAATTTCATCATATACTGAGAGCTGTGGGGTGCTTTTGCAAAGACAAAAACAGATTTCAATCGCTTTTATCAAATGTAGAAAGCAAATAGGCTGTGTAATTCAGCTCTGGCATTGATAAAGCTCAAAATATATATTTTCTCTGCCTGTTTTTTCTGGGTTTAATATTAAAGTTTTATTTTTAAAGCTACCATAAATATAAAAAATGCATGAATCATTACAGATTAATGTAATAAGCAGCAAACATGAGCTCAGTGTTTTGCGTTTTTTAAAGTTTTAAATTATCTTCTTTATTGGCTCAATATGATTAAATGTACACATTTGCTTTCTCACAACAGTATTTTGAGACAGGTTTGGTTGGTCAGTGTTTGTCATGATCTTGTTTATTTAATTACTTCTTAAAATATTAACCAATTGGGGGAAAAGAGAAAAAGAAACAAAGGAAGAAAGAAAGGCCCCAGTGAGCCTTTATTAAAGTTTTATATTGAGCTGTTTTTATGATATAATGTGCATTTATGGTTTAGAAGCCCCCTGTGATGCCACATAATTTAGTGATGCACCTTCCATCTAGAGCACTTTAATTGTGCACCCTATAGTCCAAGTGTGTTCCTATCAGTTTAAAGAATCACATCGTTTTACCTTTAATAACATTATTGCTGCAAATTGAATATGCATGTACACAAATATGCCCCATGGACAATAATCCTTTAGCGAATATTCTTGTCGAATAGTTTGGCATTTGGGCTCTCCCCTGAAATTTGACAGCGTATTTTATTTGCTTAAATGGTATGTTTTATATACATATTTTCCACTATTCAGTGGTAAAATACTATTCAGTACAATACTTCTATAATACTTCAATAATACAATAATACTTGTATTGGCTGAAGGATTGGCTAAAATACACAATTTTCAAGTTTCATACAATCTGATATAAATTACTGATTCTACTGTGAGATGCTTGTGACCAACTTTCCACATATTCTTGCTGCTTTGCTACATTTACAAGATAATTTACTGTATACTTCACTCTATCCTGAGCTATCCGTGCCCAGGTATCTCAATTCTGAGTGCTTCAGCTTTAACGACTGTCTTTGAATAGTAAATAAGTGACCCACAGGACAGTAATGGTGATCAGCCTGTTCTTTTAGAGATGATATTGTTAGGGAGAGAGAGTGAGTAAGATAGAATCTGAGGTGAGGTTCATGACTGTTCAGAGCAGTAGAGAAAGAACAGAAAGAATGTGACAAAGAAATGCATTTTACAAGGAAAGAAAAAAGCTAATTACGTGAATGCCTTCAGAACCTTTTGAACTACATGTGAATCAGTGTGTGTGTGTGGGGAAAGAGAGGTTGAGTAAAAGACAGTGAGAGGCAGTGTGTAGGAAAAGAAGATCAGAAACTAGTGAAGTCAAAAAAGGCAAATAAAGAAACTGAAGGCACTGTGAAGAAAAGAACAAAATATTCTATTCAAGAGACACCAGATTCAAGCTGACTTAAAATGGCAAAATTGAAAGAGAGAGAGAGAGAGAGAGAGAGAGAGAGAGAGAGAGAGGGGAAAAAAAGAGATTAACTGTAAAATACAATAATAGAGGAGATGATTAAGGGAAAGCAGTAAGTAAGAATAAGAAACACAAAAGGAAAACAAGCAGCAAACAGAGAGAGAAAGAGAGAGAGACAGAGAGAGAGAGAGAGAGAGAGAGAGAGAGAGAGAGACAGAGAGAGATTATTTAATTACTCGAGACATCTTAGACATCTGTTAGCTCTATGTGTGGTGTGTACATCTCATATTCTAAATATAAAACAATTATATTGGTGTCTATTATAACCGATTGTTTGAAGGCATTTGGAATTATAAAGTTGCTTTTTTTTTTATTCCATAGTGTCATGCTGGGGCCTTAAGGTGTCTCATCTACTCTGAAAACAGAAAGAGCCATTAAAAGCAAAGAGAAAACCAAAAGAATCATTCAGGCCAAGTAACAGTTGCTATTCTCCAAGGTTGTGGCAAATAAAAAGACAAAAAATTGTTTTGTTTAATTGAGCTGCATTGCGGTAGAAAACTAAACCCTTTTTAACCTTACGTACAGTCACATGAATTTATTAATAAACTTTATTTTTTAATTAAGCTTTAATTCAATTTAATTTTATTTGTAAAGTGCTTTTAACAATGAACATTGCCCCCAAAGCAGCTTCACAGAGTTACATAGATTACAAATTTCAGAATCAGAAATAAGTCCCTCTGAGTTTATGCCTGATGAACATGCCAGTGGTGACAAGGAAAAACTTCCTGAGGTGAAGGAACCTTGAGAGGAACCAGAACTGAACCCTAAAATTTTTATGTTTATATATATATATATATATATATATATATATATATATATATATATATATATATATATATATATATATATATAAAGAATTTTAACTCAACTGTTATACATGCACACACAGTACATCTTACAGCCTGTTGTAAGTGGTTCATGTGTCTGAGAGAGCTTTTAAGTTTGGTTTTAATGAAGACATTTTTAAGGGACTGCTGACCCTGCAAAGGTTCTCACCCAAGCAAGGTGAAAACACTGACAGAAAGTTATTTACCTTTAGCTTGTTACCGCTGGGTCTGAGCAAATAAGCAAAATTAAAGAACAAAAAAGAGGAAAAGTGAGAGGAAAAGAAGGAAGAACTGTGATACAAGTTGCTTTAAATATCTTTCACCAATTTTAATTCCAGATTTGGTGTCAAAGGGGTATAAGAATGAATTAAACATGGCCTTGTAGTGTAAAAACTGGTGACAAGGGAACCCACTCTCATCTGGGTGACACAGTATATACATTCAACTTTCCAAATTAAATCATAATGAATGAATTCATTCTTTATTTATAATATAGATAAGTTGTAAATCACCAGACAGTATAAGTTCTATAACAGAAAGGGCTTTACTTAAGTCTGTACCAAAACACCAGTGGCAGGCTGTGCATTTGTACCTAGGCCTTCAGTGGGGACTTACCCAACTTAATCCACCTCTTAATACCACCACTATCACATTTTGATTATAGAAACCATCAATACTATACAAAAACACAATATAACAACGAGTGGCATTACAGAGAGAGACGCATTTCACATATGGAGAGTGAATACCATTTTACTAAATCAAGAAACCCAGTTAAGACTCCAAACCTCCACACTACCACCGCAACGGTGCACCTACATCATCTGGAGCAGTTCAGAATCAATATTTGTTTATTAACATGACAAAAACATGAAAAATTTCAATAAAATACAACCTACACAACAGAGATGCACTCAGAATTTGCACCGCTCCTCAGAAGATGTAAGCCAGTGGTACTGTTCGTATTCACTGGTCTGGAAGTGGAGAACAAACCCTTTCCCGGGCTGAGACATGCTAGCTAGCTTCGGGGTTGGCCGACCTTCTCACAATGTATAGCTTTTCTGGAAAATGGATTTTTAAATATGTCCAAAACCAAATCAATTTCTCTTCCTTCATAGGCATAAAAAAGTCTAACTCAGATGTACTAATGTGTGCAGAGCTACACATGTGTTTTGCAAGTCAAACTTTGCTGTAACAGTTTCCCTCTGACATGCTGACGCTATTCTGGGCCAGCTAGCTGCCATGTGAGGCGAATATGAAATCTGATTGATTAAAGAAACAGACCCATTGCTAATTCTCTCTATGGCCAAAGAGCCAGCAGTATCAACTTCGCAGGCCTTTGGCCGAAATCTGATTGGACAAAAAATCTAACATCCACAAACACGTACTGGAAACAGTGCAACCAAGAGACATGCTACAAAATGAAGAGAATAAACTGTTGGGAATAAATGAATACATTTTCATGGAACATATATTAGAATTGTTAATAAGTTGTAAATGTAGGTCAGTGCTTCTGATAGTGTTTAGGCCAGGCAGAGAAGGCTTTGCTTGCCCTGACTGCCCACCACTGCTAAACACATAAAAATCCAGAATACAGGGCTATCAGATACAAAAGAAGCAAGCAAGCAAACAAAAATCAAAAAGTGTTCTGTTGGGTTCAGATCCAATGACTGAGAAGTCCATTTAAGATTAGTGAACTCGCTATGACCTTTGTGACATGTTGCATTATCATTGGACCATTAAAACTTGGATAAATTGTGACCAGGAACGGACCCAAAATGTGCCAAAAAACATTCCACAGACCATAACACAACCTCTACCAGACTGTTGACACAAAGAAATTTGGTTCCATGCATCCATGTTTCTGGCACCAAATTCTTACCCTACCCTCTGAAATAGAAATTCTCAGATCAGGCTTTGTTTTTCTAGTTATTGTTAGGCTGTGTGGAATGGACTGGAAGCTTTCTCTTTAATGCATACATTTTTGAGACTATTGTATATTAAAATCCAAGGAGAACTAAAACCCACCTGTCTGGCACCAATAATTATGCCAAAATCACTGAAGGTGATATTCATCCTGAAATGAATATTAGGGTAAAATGAATATTACCCGAAGCTGCTGGCTCATATCTGCATGATTTAATGGATTGCATTGCTGCTATGTGATTGACTGTATATAATTGCATGAATAATCAGCTGTCCTATAAGTGTTGCTATAAAAGTGTTTAATGAGTATATATTTTTTATAGTTATTAGTTCTACTTCCCATCATACAATGTGTCAAAATAATAATAATACAAAGCGTTTACTGATAATATTAATATTATTTGACTATAGTGTGTTTAGCATTTCATACTTTTTACTAAAAATGTAGTTAAAATTTACATCCACTTTTACATTTATTCTAATTAGATGTGAATTTGATTTCCCCCATATATATAAAAGATAAAGATACCCCAGGAAGTGCCTTCCTGTTAGACATAGTTTTACAAAAAAAAGAAAATGCTTCTTTTGTTATCAAGTTCTACGGCTCACCTCCAAATAATCTGCTTCAGTGTATGTCCAAAAAAATAGACAGCAAATATGCCAAAGATAAAGTTGATGAATAAGAAAAGTGCATTAGAATTGAATTAAGCTCACTTCAGCAGTCAGATTTGACCCTATGTAAATTTAAGGAGTAAATGCCAAGGGGCTATTTGGGCTATTTTAATTGCTGTTTCTCCTTGAAAGACCTTTTTGATTGCTATACTGAGCCGCCAAGTTCATGATCATTCAACCAACTATTTTATTTCTCATTTGCTTGATCACTGTTGATGTGGTATGGATGTGTCAGCTAAACAAGCATAAAAATGAGCCAAAAGAGAAACAAAAATTAGGGCATTTTTCACTATATGTAATCACTTTACTGTCAACTGTCATAAATCTGCAGTCAGAATAGCTAGAAATGAATCCGCTTTAACCAAATAACTGCATACAATTCTGTACGTTCAGTTTTTTTTAACAGTAACATTGCAGTTCTTTCCACAAAAGTCTAAACTAATACGCTTCAGAGCAATAGCAAAGCAGACGGTGTGTATGTCAAAAGGTAATCCTTCTTTTTTGGAAAGCCCATTTATATTGACCTGTCCTGGACACACACAAAAAAATGTTTCCTGGACTTCCTGCTTACGGAGAACTTTAAAAACTTGTCACAGGATATGGACTTTACCAGCATGTGCTGTATTGTTCAAAAAGTATAGAAAAAATGATTGCATGAACTTTCCAGACAAAGGAATGCACATTCTATAAATCTGACTTTCAATTACAGCATAAAGTATACTGATCTAAAATAAAAGAACATGTACACTCTGAAAATAAATCCATTTCCATATGCCTTTCAAAAAGGGTTTGAAAGTGAATAAAGGAGAAACAACAATTGTGATTGAATAACACATGGAAGCAGAGCTTAGCCCCACTAGCAGAACCTTTATGGTGTTAAAAAAGCAGCGAGTTGAAACAATATACGAGTGTGAGGGTACATGTTCCTAACGGCATTCTGCTTACGGCATAAATAGTTTCGGCTCATTACATAGCACCTAGCATGTGTGTGTGATTGCTACTGTGCTGATTCCTAACATCAATGGCTTACTTTATCTTTAGCTTGATTTTTTTTTTTTTTATGTGAATTTGGTAAAATTTGATTCTGGGTCCTGGGCAAGTGAGGGGAGTTCACTAGAGGAGATAGAGCAGAGTGAAATCACTCTGAGGCAGAGATCAGTGCTGTTGTACTGTATTTATATTAGTTACTGTTCTTTTTATCTGCTGGAATGATGAGGGTAGGAAGGTGTAGTGGTCAGTTCAGTGGTTAAGATGTTGGACCCCAGATCATAAGGTAATGAGTTCAAATCCCAGCACCACCAAGCTGCCACTGCTGGGTACCTCAACCCTCAAATGCTCTGGGTATTCATGAAACAATTGTTAGTCACACTTTGTAGAAGGGCTTCTGCTATAAATGTAATAAATATTTTTTAATAAAAAAACATGTTGATAATATGAACCCTAAGATTTCTATGTAAATATATTTTATTATTTTGTAGTTTACATTCTACAAATATGAATCTATTAGTCAACATAACTATTTCATTGGGAGTGATGGGGATGGACAGGATTAGAAATGAGTTTATTAGAGGGACAGCACATGTAGGACGTTTTGGGGACAAGGTGAGGGTGGCGAGATTGAGATGATTTGGACATGTGCAGAGGAGGAACATGGGGTACATCTGTAGAAGAATGCTGTGAATAGAGCCACCAGGAAGATGGAAAAAGAGGAAGGCCAAGAAGGAATTTTATGGATGTGGTGAGAGAAGACATGCAGGTAGTTGGGTTGAAAGAGGCAGATGTGGCTGACAGAGTAGTATGGAGAAGGATGATCCGCTGTGCCGCCCCCTATTGGGAGAAGCAAAAGAAGAAGAAAAATTTACATAAATATCTATGCCCGTCTATTCTTTTTATACATGTAATTTTCATAACCGTATGCTTTTTCTTATATGATAAGAATGTTAGTGAAATAATATAGTTAGTACAATTGTTTAAAAAATGGTTTAAACTCCAACTGTTATACATGCGCACACAGTACGTGGTACAGCCTGTTGTAAGTGGTGAATGTGTCTGAGAGCTTTTAAGTTTGGTTTTAATGAAGATATTTTTCAGAAACGCTGCTGACCTGCTCCTTCATTATCACTGTATTATACAGACTGCACAAAGGTTCTCACACACAAACATACTTGTAATGGTAATTTAACAGCAGTAAATGAGCAAGTGAACAGGCTTTTCAGACATGCTCAACACCTCTGTATAAGAATTTTTTTCTTTGGGCCCGTTGTCTTTCTGGCTGCTTTTCTTTATACTGTAGAATCCTCTCGTTTGACTGTCTCTATTATAGAGCTTTCTTCATTGTAATCCTTTTCTCACTGTTTTTTCTCTTCATGGAATGGGGCACAAAGCAAGGTGATAACACTGACAGAAAGTTATTTACCTTTAGCTTGCTACCTGCTGGGTCTGAGCAAATGAGCGAAATTAAAAAAAAAGAAAAAAAGTGAGAGAAAAATAGAGAAGAACTATAAAACAAGTTGCTTTAAAAAAACTTTTAATTTCAGATTTGGAGTCAAAAGAGTTTAAGAATGAATTAAACATGGCCTTGTAGTGTACAAACTAGGGAGATAAAATAAAATAAAATAATCTGAAGACAAAAATATTCCTATGGACAGGGTGTAAATGAGAACCACATCAACAACATACTGTAGTGGTGGTTGAGTGCGTGTGTGTGTATGGAGTTGAAATGGAGTTCATTTTAATTAGAACATTTTCTACATTGAAAGTCTAATGAGAATGTTATTCGCAGCAAATGCACGCTTTCTCTTCACTTTCCAATCTCAAGACAAATATTGCAAAAAATAACCTTTTTAACTGCTATGAACAAATTCAACAATTACAGATCAGGCCTGGGAGCCATTAGACTTTCCAACATTCTGCCACAGAGACTAAATACAATTAAACAGCCAGGTATACTGACAAATCAATACAATTTTTGAATACATTCA
Organism: Silurus meridionalis; assembly: GCF_014805685.1. Lineage (NCBI taxonomy): Eukaryota > Metazoa > Chordata > Actinopteri > Siluriformes > Siluridae > Silurus > Silurus meridionalis. The sequence continues at coordinate 18,099,246 of NC_060906.1, forward strand.
GGTTCAAGATAGGTTGTATGCAGCTTAGTGACTGTGTGTTTAATAAGTGTTTAACTGATTTATTAAAGGCCACCTAATAAATAGATAGAATAATGAAAATTAACAATATACACTGATAACTGGCCATTTAAAAAGAGTTATGTAAATAATACAATATTATGTATATAATACAATATAAAACAATTAGATTTACTTTCATATCAGCTAAATTATAGTAGACAACACAAAAGGTTTTTATGGATTGACATTACCCAAGTTTCAAGGATTTGGCAATTAAAAATAATTAAAATACCCATAATTCATTAGGATAAATATTCTAAATGAAAGTAATACTTTTTGTCCCTTGCTTGTGGTTCTATGCGTAGGGCATTTCACCACCAGCAATTTGAAGCCTGTATTCTCTAGACAACCACTTTATTTTGATGCCATTTAGTTGACTATTAGTAACCCAACAACAACATTAACTATCCCTGCAGGCTCGTGCCTGTGGCAATTCACAACCCTGATGATATTCAGAATAATCACACTCCTGCTTGGGCGATATTATTTCAATATTCCATCACTTACATCTATGCCAATGATATTGCAAATGACCCATGGTTGTTTAGAAACTTGCCATCTTTTGCATGACTCATGCAATACTAATAAAAACTGTTACATTGTAAATAAATGAATAAATATTCAAAAGGGTCTTAAACATACATGATATAATATACATTTAAACTGCTTACTGACTTTTTATAATGAAAAGTTTGATCTAAATTAATTTTTATGAATTATGTATAAATGACCTTTATTAACATAATAAGAAAACAGAAAACCTGCCTTGCATATAAGCAAATGTAGGTGCAGACAATCTTTGTTTTATTTAAAGCACAAACCTAACAATCAAAGAATAGACAGAAAAAGTCAAAAAAAAAAAAAAACGTAAAACAAGACAATGCAAGATATTCACAACAGATGCATTACATAATAATGCTCAACAGATAAAAAGACAAAAAGTAGAACTTACATTATATGAAGAAACTGATGCAGATAAACATATTACAGGTGTGCACAACACAGGTTGTGAAACAGACAACAAAATAGGAAAAATAATAATACAAAAATAAGTGAGGTTGCCTTCTAGTGGTCTGGAGGCAAATTGTCCTCAATAAACAAATTATACATAATGGGAAAAAAATTATTGGATATTAAAATACTGCTTATCATTTTAATATTTCTATATGCGCATAGACATATAGCAGTATTCTTGACAATCCCAATATAATTGGGAATATTATTATTAGGAGTTTATTGTTAAGTGTTACCACATTACACAATGAAAGAACAGGTAGACTTTTAACATAACAAGTTCAGACATGTTAACTTTACAATGCCAAAACATTTTAATCCTTACCTTGGATATATTTGTTTCAAGGATACAGCAATACAGCATAACCGGTCAAAATTTTGAAACACCTGCTCTTTTATCATTTTCAGAAACACATGCATGATTATTTTGTTCATATGCACCAAAACTAAGGGGACAAACAAATATATTAAATATACAGATGTTAAACATTATTTTAAATGAAAAATCTTCCCAGAGCATAAATAAAAGCTTTACACACTCTTGGCATCTGAACAGTTAATTTCTCCAAACATCCAGCTAAAAAACTTTTCTTATGTCACTTGTAAAACTCGCCAAAGGTGTTCTACGCTAGTTTGATATTTCTTTCTGACCTTGTGATCCAGTTCATCCGAGGAACAGTTCAATAGTACACTATTTAGGTGTGCTGCCTGGGCAGGCCATTCCATGACTGACAACACTTCAGCTGACTGTGTTCTGCTTTGATATACTCTTTGGGTTATTGTCTTGTTTTATAGTGAAGTTGGTAACAATTATTTGCAGTCCAGATGGAATTAAGTGATGCTGAATTATAGAATGGTTGCCATGTTGGTTCAGTATTTCTTTCACCTTGAATATTCTGAAAAGTCTCCAACCTTCCCTGCTCCAAAACATCCCCAAACCAATAAGCTTTCACCTTCATGTTTGACTGTGGGTGTGAGGCAGTCTCCTAACATCTTCTCAGTCCACAGAACTTTCTTCCAGTCATTCACTGTAAAATTATTGTAAATTTTTTTTTTAGCTTTTTACTTAGTTTGATGGAAATAAAAAAGGAAATGCACGTGTCCAAAAAAAGGATGTTTATATATATATATATATATATATATATATATATATATATATATATATATATATATATATATATATATATATATATCTGTATGACAACAAAGTATTGTGTGAAGGAGAATTATTATTTTGTGGCAACCAAATTGTGTAACATGAGACCATGACTCAATATGAAAATATTAAATATGTGACCTGCTGTTAATTATTTATTTGTAACAGCAGTATAATTTAATGTATTATTCCATGTTTGTTCCCTGGTGGTCTAGTGGGTAGGTTGCGGCGCTCTCAACGCTGTGTCCCGGGTTCCATCCCCGGTCAGGGAACCAACCCCAGCCTTTAGGGGTGCCGGTCCCAAGAATGGATAAATGGGGAGGGTTGCGTTAGGAAGAGCATCCAACGTATAAACATGTGCCAAATCAAACATATGGATGATCTGCTGTGGCGACCCCTAATGGGAGAAGCCGAAAGAAAGTTTATTCCATGTAATGTTAAATCATGCATGGATTCGAATGCTTTTGGCTTCACATAGAGGATTTTTACAACCAGAGCTTATTTTTAAAATGATACTTTGAACATATTTATGAATTATATGTCTTGCAGGTTGTGGAAAAATTTGTTAGAATTGTAAAAACCTGCAATTGTTGTAACATTTACAAAACCATTGTGGTAATTCACATAAAAAACAGGTGTATGGAACCCCCCAGTAATCACATTCAGACAAGTGGTGTGCACTCCTTTGAGTGCCCTAGCTAACCCATCCATTACATGCCACCCTCTACTGAGCTCCCCGTCCTATCAATCACCCATGAGGGAGCACCAGGAGACCCAAACAGATGATTTGGTTTGATTTATGGCTCATGAATCTTCATTATTATCAGCACACGTCCCCTTGAGGATAATGCAGGGAAAACAGACGGGCTCATTTAGGCTGGTGCGACTGGCAGGCCGAGGCAACCGAGCCCAGATACGCAGATGTGGGATTGATAGGGAATCGATTGCTTCCCTCCAGCTCAGTGTGACATCGAAACAGTGTAATCACAGCAGCCATCACGCACAATGGATGAGACCTGCTTAACAGTGCAGAAATAACGATTAGCGCATGCTGTGTGTGTGTGTTTGTGTGCGTATCTACAATTACATGTATGGTATTGTAAAATGCTCTTGTCTAGAGTGACTTAGATTGTCTATGCAACATAGTTGTTATGCTTGTACCAGTGGATTTGAGTGTAAAGACACCAACAAGCAGTAAGAGTCAGCTCTGATACATAAAGAAACGTCAAGGGACTTACACAACTACATGTCTGTAGGTGAGAAAAGTAGGTGTAGAGATGCTCATTAAGTGTTGATATTTATTATCCTGGTGTGTTCTAGGGTTGAGTCATACTTGGTAGTGGGTGGTGTGAAATGTCAGTTTTTTGGCCTTTTTTGCAAATATCAGGGGTCAGTTGCATTTCTTTCCTTTTTTATTTCTGTTGCTATTCATTGAAATGACATTTAAAATGAATAAAAGTAGGTATAGGCTAGCCAATAGTATAAACAGTAAATATATATACAATATAGGCTAGGAAGCTTTCCCCCTAACAGAGTTGCTTAGCATGTTTACTGTCAAGAGCCTTCACATGGTTTCAGTTAAGACCAGGCTAAATTGTACAATCAGGCCTATTTAGATGTAAAGATGCCTTTGATTAAATCATATTTTTAAATCTATTACACAAAGCTACAAAAAAACAGAGGATGGAATAGTGGTGTTAAACTTTGCATCTCAGATTAGCATTTTTGTTGAATATTTAAATTTTAATCTGTCTCTTCCTCAAGGCTCTGCCCCACAAGACATAATGCTTTTGATCTGGCTTGACAGCTTAATATGAACTCACTTCATGCACCACCTTCATGCTTGCACCTCCCTTTTGCTTTTTAAACACACACACACACACACACACACACACACACACACACACACACACACACACACACACACTCTAAGATTCCTTCCTATGCTTTTCTATTCAATTCCTGACTGAATTAATATTCAAGAAATTAAAATTCAATAATAATTTTTCTTCTTATTTTGGCTGCTTCTGTTAGGGGTTTCCACAGTGGATCATCCATGTCCATATGACCCTGTCCTCTACATTTGCCTCTTTCAAACCAACTACCTGCATGTCTTCCTTCACTACATCCATAAACCTCCTCCTTGGCCTTCTTTTTTTTCGTCCTTCCTTGCGGCTCCATCCTCAGCCTTCTCCTTTGCACATGACCAAACTATCTAAATCGTACTTCTCTGACCTTGTCCCCAAAATGTCCTACTTGCGCTGTCTCTCTAATAAACTTGTTTCTAATCCTGTCCATCGTCGTTACTCCCAATGAAAACCTCGGCATTTTCAGCTCTGCTACATCCAGCTCCACCTTCTGTTTTTTACTCAATGCCACTGTCTCTAAACCAGACAACATCGCAGGTCTCACTACAGTCCTATAAACTTTTCATTTCACTCTTGTAGACACTCTTCTATCACAAATCACTCCTGCCACTCTTCTACACCCACTCCACCCTGCCATATATACATATAAATATGTCACATTTTTCATGTACCTGTTCGTACATCAGTTGAATTAACAGAGTTGATCCAACATCATCTCCTAATTCTGCTAATAGACAACTGAATTAGAAAACTGATGAATTTTAGGTTTGGGATGGGGTAATCATTTTTACATTTTTTACTACTTCAGTTTAATCACACCATCCACATTTATTTAAACAATTACGAACTTTTTAAGTAATCAGGTTTAATCTGTCTGTTTATTTATTTATTTATTTTTGTCCTTTTCTGTCTTTCAGAAGCCTATTTAGAAAACAAGCCTACTGATAAGCTGCCACCCATGATGAGATACCAGACATGTGTTAGCCAAAGTGTGTGTTTGTGTGTGGGAGTGTGTGGGAGGACAGGCATAAGAAATTGCACTGTCAACTCGGATTCCTGTACACGCCTTTAAGTGTGTATGACACAAGGCCAAGGTCGACGCCAGCCTGGTGAGTAGTTTAGACACAAGACTCAACCCTTTGTCTGCATAACATATTAATGAAATTGGTCACCCTGAACCCCCTGCCTCAAACAAGGCAGAAATCTATAGCTGAAGGCAAAGGTTTGGATATGCTGACTACAGTAAATAAACCTGAAAATCTCTTCAGAAATAAGCTTCCCAAAACTAAAGCTCAGGAGAATATTTAGTCAAGTAAAGAAAGCATGACTGGACACTGTTCATGAAAATCATCATGCATAGCACATGTGAAATAATCAGTGTTAATTAAATTCAATCTTTGGGTATCTCATTTATTATGATTTATTTTAAGCTATATTATAGTTGCTTATTGGGATGATACATTTTTTCCAAAGTGACAGGATACACCTGACCAGTGGGTTATGTCTCTTTTAAAGGTTCAAACGGTGACAAATAAACACAAAATATTAATTTTGCAGCTTCTTCAACTTTTGGTTTCAGTGAGACTTTGATTAAACACCAGAAAACAAAGGTTTTGGAATGCAACTCACAGGGGAGATGCAGCATTGCAGAATACACTCCTGGGTAATGGATTTAACAAGCCATTAGGGGTAGCAAGGAGACCCACAGTCCAAGCCAACTGCAAATTCTTAACCTGTACAAATGAATCATATTTGACTCTCCATGGAGGAGCATGTAAAGTACAGGTCAGAGGTATTGTGCTTCTGTTGTGGCAGCTCAGTGCATCTTATAGTCCAGTACCCAATATACCGATGCAAGAGCCCTTCTCCTCTCTCCTGTGTGCAACTCTCCTTTGTGTAGTGAATTCTGTTCAACTTATTTCAACCCAGGCATTTTCATTGAGTCGTGAAAAATTCTGACAACTCCTCTATTGTTTCCAAAGCCTCTACAAATACTAAGCTACTGACTTGCTTACTGGCACTACTCCACTATGTAACCACATTTATCCCATCTTGGTGGTTAAACACAAAGCCTTGAAAGTATATATTGCAAATGTGTTTAAATTAGGACAAACTTACACTTATAAAGCACATTCCTATTGATTCTTTATCACCGCATTACCTTTACACAGGTAATGCGGTGATAAAGAATCAATAGGAATGTGCTTTATAAGTGTAAGTTTGTCCCTAATGAGCCGGTGGTGACTGTGGCAAGGAAAAACTACCTAAGATGGAATAAGGAAGAAACCTTGAAAGGAACAAGACTCAAGAGGGAACCCATCCTCATCTGTGTGGCACCGAATGTCTATTTATTACAGCTAAATGATGTTGAGGTGTGCAGTGATGGTAATCAGATGCAAACTGTAGTCCTGTGTCAGTGTAGCAGACATTTCAAATCCTCAAAACTACTGTTATTAATCTGTAATTTCATAGATCCCCAGGTCGTTGAGGAGAAACCATCCCCAGCTGCACAAAGTGGCCACTAATTGAAGAGAACACTATTCAGAGGCAGGCCAGGACAAAGCAGGCAGATCTGAGGAGAGGAGAGGGGCAGGAACAGTGGTCAATGGAACCTCAGGAGCATGTTTAACTCAACCAAGAGAGAGAGAGAGAGAGAGAGAGAGAGAGAGAGAGAGAGAGAGAGAGAGAGAGAGAGAGAGAGAGAGAGAGAGAGAGAGAGAGAGAGAGGGAGAGGTGACAGGTAGAGAAATATATGGATTATTAAGTTTCCTTATTGTTATATAAAATTTAAGGACACTGTGCAGCATAAATAAAAGGGAGAGCCAGAAAGTAACACAGAAATGAGGGATAAGAGATGACCCACTACACCACCGTCAACAAACCTGAATGAACGTGTGAGTGAGGGGACGACAGCATACAAATATCCCAGTTCACCGAACACTCTATATCCATGATCCCTCCAGATCTGCTCCTTTACCTAAGAAAAATCTACTGATAAAAAACTTGACTAAATAAATATGTTTTCAGCCTCGACTTGAACACTGAGACTGTGTCTGAGTCCCGAACACTGATTGGAAGGCTGTTCCATAACTGTGTCGCTTTATAAGAGAAAGATCTGCCCCCTGCTGTAGTCTTCATTATTTAAGGTACCAACAAATAGCCTGCATTTAAGTAGGTGTGGAGGATCATACTGGTACAGAAGTTCACTCAATTACTGCGGCGCAAGCAAAAGAAGAGTAATCACAGATTAAAAGAGAGACAGTGCGGTAATATGTCCTATAAATGCCATCAAAGGAACATCAAAATTTTAACTTTTACAGGCAGTTTATTTGGAATTTCAAATCCATTTAATGCTCCACCCAGGTCCACTTAAAAACTCACATGGAACAATTCGGCTGACCAGTTCTATGCCACTGATTTAAAGGAGGATTTTAAACAACCCTCATCCAAAAACCCCCAATCCAACTTATTCTTAAATCAGGGAGGACAGTGCATTAGAGTCTCATGTAGGGGTAGTTCTATTATTTAAACAGATCACAAGAACCTTAAGTATTTGAAAACAATTAAAGGCTTGAACCCATGAAAAGCCAAAAGAAAATTAAAGCTGACTCATTATAATGAATGTACCCAGAAACTTATAAGAACAAGCCTACAGAATCCACCCTTCTGGAATTCCACATCATCAGTGCCATATTTTAGAACATAGGTAACACATCAGTCTGAGCCTCCACAATGTATCAGAAGCAAGAAATGATGAAAGAAGAGTTACGCTCCTCTTTATCTACAACCCCAATTAAAGAAAAAGTGGGACAGTGTGAAAAATAAAATACATAATGCAGTGATTTGCAAATCACATAATTCCAATTTTTTTTCACAATAAAACAAACAAAAAGTAAAATATATTTTATATATACAAAATTTTACAGAAAAAATAAGGTCATTTTGAATTTGATGGCTGCAACACATTCAAAAAAATTTGTGACAGGGCCATGTTTACCACTGTGTAGCATCATGTCGTCTATCTGTATACATCTAGGAACTGAGGAGTCTATTTGCTGAGGTTTTGGAAGAGAAATGTTTTCCTATATGTGTATATATGTCTAATACAGGATTCTTAACAGTTCTGGGTGGTTCCTGTGTTGTATTTAATGATGCGACAAATGTTCTCAAATAGTAAAAGGTCTAGTTTCCAGGCAGGCCAGTTCAGCTCCCGAAATCTTCTACTATTAAATCCTGCTATGTGTGTGGCATGTGACATGTGACAGTCATCAAACTCAAAATGACTTTATTTTTCCTTAAAATGGTATGGTACATTTGATATGTTTGTTGATTTCTATGTTTTATTGTGAATAAAATATGGTTTATGTTTTTATTTACATCCCAACTTTTTTTGGAATTCTGGGGTTGTAAGGAGTATATACATTTTCTACAAGATGTTTTTTGCTCATGCATCCTTAGCGACTGGATTACATATTAACCAATCCAATCAAAGTATTTGTGGAATGGAACGCTCTACCTGCACCAAAATCCCAAGAAAATTAGCTGCTGGGAAGCCGCTCTTGATTATATCAATTATAGCAAAAAACAGAATGAAACAAACAAAAAAACAAGTATCAGCAGCTACAGAATAGAAGTGGAAAGAGTCAATCAAGAGGAATTTACCAAATAATTCCATATCAGCATGTGCTGGGATATCAGCCTCTTCATGCTCAGTGGGATGATAACCCTATACTAATTCTCTAGCTGTGGATGAGTGGTCCCAAAAGACTGAACAGGTCAGCAAAAACACTCATCAGCACATTGAACAGGGACCACAACCAATTAAGAATTGCAAAGATGAGAGAGAACCAAGTATGAATCAGGGAATTGAGTGTGGCTTTCAGTGAAAGATTTCCAAGAAGACAAGATTGTAGAAAATTGTCACATCAATGCCAAGGCATGTTTAAAGCAGTTCTTGCTGGTTGTGTCACAACACCTTTTTTAGAGTGTTCACAGATGCCTTTATGCGGCTGGCATCCCTTTACTCAGTATATTAGAATAATAATGAAGCAGCAGGTCGGTTGAGCTTTTTATTAATATATTCAGTAACATCCATAGTGCATTGTTAGTGTTAAAACTCTCAGAGAGAAACACACACCCCAGTTACACACAGAGAAAAACATATACTCCGGTTAGACAGAGCACATACACAGTAAGGTGGAGATATATAAACAAAATGCTTTGGGTTTTTATGGTTTGAATGAGAGAATGAAAAGAGAAGTGCACAACTGTAAAAGCAAGGGCAGAGAGATAAAAGAGAGATGGACTATAAGGAATATTTAAGTATAGCAGAGGGGATGGGCGGAGTAGGGTGAAATTGGAAAGATGATAAATGTATAGTATGCAACACACTGGATGACCCATGTAGTGCGTATGTATGAGAAAGATTTCAGATATGACCAGGATGTTATTAAAATGAATATATAAAGACCCAGGGAACTGGATTCCACACTTTCTTTTCAAATTTGGCTCATATTGATCCTTGGGTCAATATCAATATTAAAATTGATGTTAGAGGCAGTTTTGTAACTCAGCAGGTTAGTATATCTTGGTCTAAACAAATGCTGCCTGTGTGCACTGTTGTGTATAATAATTCTTTCACATCTGTGAAATGAAATGTGTTTTCTATGGAAACATGAATAAAAAACAAACTTAATGCACACACTGTATGTTTGGGGCGTTTCTTCAATTTAACCCTTTAGAGAATTCTAGTCAACACAAGCACACTAACATCGATCATACATATTGCCTAATACATTTTCCTTGTTAGCTAGAATTTACAATTTGCACTACTGTGAACATGCTACATATTGTAGCTTTTGAATAAAATAAGTACAGAGGTCTTTGCCTACTGCACTGTAATGTAACAAGGACACTGATGTACTAATGTCATAAAAAGGAATAAAAAAGCAATGAATGCAAGTGTATTTAATGCACAAGAAGTTAAAATTGAAACATGAATACAAATTACAGTATGGTGTATTAATATTAAGGTTTATACATATATTAATGTTAGTCTAAAGAGGTTAAAACAAAGTTTTCAGCACTTTTATCATTTTCCAAATGCCCTTATTCAGAGCAACTTACATAAACCTTGTTCACATAACTCAGCAGCCATGGGCTTTACAGGTCTTGCTCAGGGGCCCAGAAGTTGCAGCCTGGTATGGCTGGGATTTGAACTCACAACCTTCGGATAACCACTAAGCTACCCCCTCTAAGTATTGTGCTCTCAGTTGTAGTGAAATTTTAGACAAATCAAATATGTTTATACTACATTTCAC